>NW_007253864.1:14406-128239 GCF_000164805.1 Carlito syrichta | reverse complement strand
CACTCCCGGCCACCACAGCCTCGACCTGCTGGGCCCCGGCGATCCTTCCGCCTCAGCCTTGCAAGTCTCTGGAACTACATTCGCGTGCTACCACATCCGGCTAATTTTTTTGATTTATTGTAGAGATAAGTTCTCACCAAGTTGCCCAGGTGGGTCTCGAACCCACGGGCTTAGGCAATCCACTCACCTCAGCCAACCAAGGCGCGTGATTGTAGGCTGAGCCACTGAGCCCGGCATGAGTGTGCTCTTTAAGTAAACAAATATGTGACATCAATTAGATAAGGCATACATCGAGTGACTAGAACACAGAAAGTGATCATTTCTTTCCTTTTAGCAATTACCTTGGTTATAAAATCTCCAAAGAAGCAACACTAACTTTAAATTAAAAACAACACTTATAAAATCTAAAGATATTAATTGAGACATTTATTCCAAAAAATGTTCTTTCTGATTGTTATGCTCTTGTTTCTATCTTTGCAATATCTTGATTTGCAACAAACAAGGAAAACAAGAGAATCTTCCTCCTCCTGACCCCCAAAATAGCCAGCATGGGTAGAAATTGAAAGTATTTGAATAAGAGAGGCTGTACAGAAAGCCTCAGCTGGGTGGCAGGAAACAGAGTGAAAGTCAGAGACTGTTCTTTTTTAAAAAGGCAAAACAACTCACAGTGAGGTGTACATGAAAATCATTTCTAATAATAGCTCATGGTAGGCACTTCCAGAAAAAAAATCATTGGTGTACTGAGAAAATTAGAGTAAGAATGCACAGTGTCTTGATGTGTTACTTAAGGCAATGGAGCTTTAGAGTTTACCTTATGTGCCATGTACATTGATTAAATACAAAATATATGCTGGCCATTTTTGACCATCATTTACTGTATTGATTTGTTAGCAGGGGAACTGTAATAAAAAAGCCATTGATTTACTGTCCTTATTTGCTTATGGGCTTTTTTATTATTAATTTTTCACTTTTTCTTTCTCTTTTTTGGATCATTTCTTGTAGACAAATGCAGTGCTTCATGAAGTTAAAAGAGAGGGGCTCCCCATGGAACAAAGGAATGAAATCCTGACTGCCATCCTTGCCTTGCTCACCACACGCCAGAACCTGAGGAGGGAATGGCATGCCAGGTTAGTTTTGTTACCAAATGGAACTTCTTGTGCCTGACAAACAAAAGCTAGATTTGGTTAAGCCCTTCCTTCTGGCTGGTCTCATCCCTCCGCTTTGGAAGGCCATGAAAAATAAGCAAGTTTAAGATGCTTTTAGCTAAAGTTAGCTTTCCTGCTCATGGTGCCTACATTAATTGTGATGATCCATGATGTCATCTCTATGTTTATATGATTTATGCCTGAGTATATCATTTAGCATAAATGTTTGCATCTTAAGCATAATGTTGTATAAGTACTTGATACTGAAGAACCCTTTTTAATCAACAGACTAAAAGACTAGCATTACTATTTAGTTAGGGTCAGTGTCTGGGAAATCTATAGTGCTCTTATGTCACTTGATGAGGGGCAGATTATTTGAAAGTAGAGTCATGCATCACTTAATGATGGGATAGGTTCTGAGAAATGTGTTCTTAGGCAAGTGTGAACATTATAGAATGTACTTGCTCAAACCTAGATGGTACAGCCAACCACACACCTAGACTATATGATATGGCCTATTCCTCCTAGGCTATAAACCTGTGCAGCATGTTACTGTACTGAATACTGTAAGCAATTGTAACACAATGGTATTTGTGTCTCTAAACGTATCTAAATATGGAAATGGCACTGTAAAAATATGGCATTAAATTTTATGGTATAGGACCACTGTTTTATATGCAGTCCACTATTGATTGAAACTTTGAAATGTTGTGCAGTACATGACTATAGTATATTTATCAACCCCATTTTTAGGATTGACCAAGTAGGAATTACTTTTGTTTCAATCTAGTCTTTTGGCATGGAGTTACCAGTGGTTAGAAAGCTGTTACTGGTGGAGAGTTTCTATAAATCATCAGTTTTTACAGAATTGATGCTTGCATAGTAAATATCATGTTGTCCTGTTCTTTTTTTGCAAATTAATTGATATGTGGAAGGTTGGAGCTAGTTCTCCCAAATGTTACAGTTATCCTTTAGATTTGTAGTTTGTAAAAATTGTTGAATTATCATCTGTCTCTAAGCAAAGAGGGAGAGAAATTGGGAAGAATATGCTGTATTTTACCTCAGAGCCTTTTTTTTTTTTTTTTGAGTCGGAGTTTCACTCTGTTGCCCAGGCTGGAATGCAGTAGCATGCTCATGGCCACCCAGCTTCAACTTGCTGGGCTCCGGCGATCCTTCTGCCTCAGCCTTCCAAGTAGCCGAAATTACAGGCATGCGCTACCGTGCCCAGCTAATTTTTTATTTATTGTAGAGATGAGGTCTTGGCAAGTTGCCCAGACTGGTCTCGAACCCACGGGCTTAGGCAATCCGCTTGCCTCAGCCTCCCAAAAGTGCTGGGATTATAGGCTGAGCCACCGAGCCCAGCTGCCTCAGAGTCCTATTTGATGCTTAAAAAAATTCTACATGCCTGGGAGTCAAGAACATTTATGGATAGTCATAATATTCTCCAAATGACTTCATGCAACTGAATTGACTATAATTGATATCTTTACTAGCAATAATTCTCTTTTAAAAAATAGATTTGTCCGAGCAAGGCTAAGGATGAGCATTTTCCAAGAAAGAAGAGGTAGGAACTATTAATTCTCATTGGCTATTGGAAAGCTGCTTTTTCAAATATGTGTATCATCTCTAAATTCAGACTTGTATTTAAACAATAATTTTAAAATTTCCAGTGATATTTACCCCTCTTTTTTTTGGTAATGTGATCAGAGTAAATGGCAGAGAGTTTTAACTACAGTAATGACTAAATGATACCCAATTTAATGTTCAGTAATTAATTTGAAAACTGTCTTTATATTAGAATTAAGTGTGTATATTCATTAAAGTATGTCTATTTCGTTAAATAATGGAATATTAATGTGGGGACATCTAAGAGGTTTCCTCCTCTCTGTTTGATGTTTTATATCTTCCCCATAATGATTATTATGAAACAGGAAAGGGAGCAAGAAAGAATTCCCCCGTAATCTCTCTCCCACCACCTCTCCTTTCAAAGGCAGCATGGCCCAGAGAGTGCACAAATGTTGAGAATGGATGTCTTTTGTTGAGTACATTCAGTTTGTTAACAATAATTTCCTAATACACCAAATCATCAGACAACAGGGCCAAAATGGCCTGTTTAAAAGGAGTCTGGTTTCAGTATTTCTGGCCCTTACTGCTAACAATTTAATCAGGAGCTGGAGCCAGTGTTGAAGTTGATGTAGTCTAGCAACTGAAACAAAAATGCTCAAGTCCTTTGTGTTAGGGGAGAAGGAAAGAGAGAGCTTAGCAGCTGACACTATGCAGACCCCCTTAAACCTAAACACCTGAAAGAAAATTTCAAGAGGCTGGTGTCTTGAGAGCTCAGAAGGAAGAGTGTCCTCAGAGTATTAAATAACCATAATCCTTCTATCCACCCCCATTTGATGTTTCCCATCCTGGTGACCTATCTAAAAGACTCATCCATATGATCCGTATAAACAGACGGTTACCATACACCTTTCTTTTCCTCATCAAAGCGTTATCTAGCCGTCTGGAATCAGGCATTGCCTCGAGTAGCCATCAAGCGTGTGGTGGTGAAAGTTATAAAACATCTACCGCAATGCTTACTAAGCTGCCTGTGTTGTAGAGATTGGCCTGTTGTGCACTTTGGAATTACACAAGGAAAAATGTGCTTTGACAGAAAATAATTAGGACTCATCAAAGGCCAAGCGATGGGTTACAGTATTTTAACTTTCATCAAAGCTATCAGGGGATCAGTTAGATTAGATAATAGAAATTTTTTCCTCTGAAAGTTAAATACAGATGACTCTAATTACCTTATATTGCACATTAGAGAATGCATTATGAATTATACAAACTTCAAGAAATTTAGGTCAACTGAGATTCTGCAGCTGGCATTCACTTTAGTATAAGTCTGTTGTAATAAAGGTTTTTACCCCCCTCTTCAGCAGGTTCATTTGTGATTATATAGGGAGAATATTTTCAGTGAAACTTGTAACTCCTTTATAAAATATTTGTATCTCTCTCAGGTCAGGAGCCAAGCCATTGTTTGGGGCTCACTGAAGTCTCTTAAACTGGAAGCATATGTTCTTTGTGATGTAGCTTTTTGAGGCAAGTGTCAATTCTGCATAACTTAAGTAACAGAGTTTGTCACAGTGTCACACAACCCAGCGATTCTAGAGGCACATCTGAGTGCTGTGGGTTTCCTTCCCCAAGCTCAGTAATCCCATAAACAACCCTCTCCAAATAGGCTTATTAGGCCTGTCTATTCACTTCCCCAGAGTTGAATGATCCAAAGTACATCAGGAGAAGCTGTGTGAATGCAGGGTAAGTGTTAACAGAAGTGGTACAGAATTTCTGAAGATTTGGCTTTGTTTATACAGTCCACTCTGCCTGATGGACAGCTTGTTATAGCTTTTAAAGAACTGGGCAAACCCTCTGATCTGACCCCTTCTTGACCTCCACAGCCCAAAGGTCAGTCTGCAGCTAATAAACTCAGAGGTTCTTAGGGTCTACTGTAGGAAAAGGCAGAAAAAGAGCAGCTGCAAGGACTGGGTGTCTCAGGATAGGCTGCTTTCGGGTCACTCTCTGATAATGAAAATGATTACCAAATTATATGGAAGTTTAACCGCAATAGTGAGTGAGAGGAGGGTGGAGCCCAGCGTATTAGGTTTGATAAATGAACTGTGAAGAGGCCCATCTGGCTCTCAACATCTTTTCTCCCCCTCTTTCCCTACCAAGGGGAAACATTTTAAAATAACAGCAGTACATATAGACTCAATGACCCATGCAAGGAACTGGAATGGATTAAGATTTAATGGTGACAGTGGAAGAAATTATCATTTGAAAAGTGCACCAAAGAAAAGGTACAGTTCAATGTCCATACCCAAGTTGTTTTTCTAAATAAAGTGTAATAAAAATCAGTGCCATATTTATTTTATACAATTCCCTGGTGTCTTTCCTAGATTGCTGAAAATTTTGAGGGTTGTTTATTGTGGAACCATTATTCATATAGTCAGCTTCAAGAATGGAATGGGCTTTCTTTGCCTTGAACATGTTAGAATGAGAATCAAACATTTTGTTCTGCCTGCTTGCTCAGTTTCAATAATGTAGGTAAAGCAAGTATAAGAGACGATGCTTTACAAGAAAGTTGACAACCATTTCAGCGTCTGACCACTGATGATTATCCATTTTTTATACTGAATATATGTGTGATACTTGAACAGTATTTTATTTCTACTACAACCTGGCAGTTTTTCTGTAAAAATAAGAAGAAAGCACATTATGTTAAATGAATAGTGTTTGTTTGCTCCTTGTTCAAAGAAACATGATGGGGGTACTAATTAGTGCCAGCAATGGCTAGGTCACTATAAGCTGTATGTCCACTTACTATTAATTGATAAGGGAAATCTATTTAAAGCTCTCGCCTAGTTTCTCATGAACATGGAATGTCCTGATTTCAGACCAGTGACAATGGAGGCCACGAAGCTCTGTACTTTACAGCAGAGACGATTGGCTTGTGCCATGATTCTACTTTCTGAAATGAGGGTATTTTTATTCAGTAAGCATCTTCCTGTATATTTTGTTTACCTACTACATACAAAATTCTGCATGAGAGGCTGTGCATAACATAGAGTGTGCTAAGCAGCCAATGTTAGGGTTTATCTAGGGTAAGAATGCAGAAAGTTCCTAGAAAGAGGCTGTGGAAGGCAGTGAAAAGGGAAGCGGTGGAGCCATTGTTACCACAACCGAGTGGGAAGTTGCTCTAACCTACTCAGGAAAGTAATTGTAGACATCTTGGAAGACTAGAATTGTGTGGTATTGAAAACTACTTATGTTGACCTACATTGTCCACATGATACAAACCTCACCAAGACAGTAATTACACTAAAGATATAAATAAAAAGATTCTAAGTGTTAACCAAAGGTAGCATTTTTTTAAAATCTTAGGTTTTGACATGACTACATATGCCTGTGGAGATTTAGAGTGAGCAGAAAGCAAAAATGTAATACAGGAAAATGAGGACACTTTGAGAATTAACTACGCTTCTCAACTTTAAAGCCATGCCTCTACATTTTTACTGTATAAGTAACAAGGCCACCAGGGCTTTTAAAAAAAAATTGAGATATAATTTACATAACAAAATTTCATGTAACATAAAATTCATCACTTTTAAAGTGTCAATTAAATGTTTTTTAGTGTATGTACAAGCATGTGCAACCATTACAACTACCCAATTCCAGGGCATTTCCAGTACCACTCTCGATTTCCCCTTCTCCCACCGTCCCTGGCAACTACTATTCTGAACATTTTTTATAAACAGAATCATACAATAACATGGCCTTTTATGCCTGGCTTCTTTCATTTTAGCATGTTAATTTCAGGGCTCATCCATATCATAACATGGACATACTTCCTTTTTATTGCTGAATTCTGTATATAGCTGTGCCACATTTTATTTATCTAGTCATCAGTTGATGGACATTGGGGTTATTTTTACTTTCAGGCTATTATGAATAATGCTGCCATGAACCTTCATTTGTGAGTGACATATTTTCAGTTCTTGTGGGTATATACCTACGAATGGAATTGCTGGGTCATATGGTAACTCTATGTCTGACTTTCTGAGGAATTTCCAGACTGTTCACATCTGCACCATTTTACATTCCCACCAGTTCCAATTTTTTCATGTCCTTGCCAGCACTTGTTTTTGTGTTTTTTTATTACAGGCTTTGAGTGGTATATTATTGTGGTTTTGATTTGTGTTTTCCTAATGACTAAGGATATTGAGCATCTTTTCCTATGCTTATTGAAGACCATTAGTTTTTTAATGGGCTGTTTTTAAACTTGGCAGACTTAAGGACTCACCCTCTTGTTTGTGATAAGGAGCTCATGAGCCTGGTAGGAATATTTGACTTGTTGGAGGAGTAGAGTTCCAAATGGGGTTGTCATTAAATTGCAGCAGTGCCCATTTCCCTGTTACCCTGAGAGGCCTGACCCTTTATTTATTTGCATATGACCTAGCTTATTGTTTCCAGAGATTGCATAGTCCTTCTACTATTCTCTAACATTTCTTTCATTACAGTGTCTCTGAGCACTTCATACTGGATAGAACATAGCCTGATTACAGGGGAATTCTGTTCATTTATAGCTCTTCACCTTTTAGGCATAAACAGGTCTTGTTTTACTCCCATAGTAGACAACTTCATTTGCGTCCAAAGAGCCTTCAAATGGTGCTGAGAATGGTTTCAAAAAATGTCTATGGCAGTTTCTTAGAAAAGCTTTTAGAATTACTTATTTCCAGTTGAAAGTAACTCTCTTAAGACCTAGATAGCTTTATACACATATTTTCCTCATATTAGGCTTTGGCAGCTCAAAAAACTGCCATGTTGGCATTTTTTCTAGACAAGTCTTCTATTCTCCATGACACCAGTCACCACTTACCCCAGAATGGATCCACTCTGGACATCTTTGTTAAGGCTTCAAAATCTGGTTATTAGAACCTAGAACTTGCAATGAATAGGATTTACTTTTCTAAGCTAATCAACTTTGATCTGGACACAACAAGGAAAACACTGTGAATGTTACTTATGTGAATCAGCTCACATTCTAAGACTAGCACATTAAGGTTTTCTCCATAGATATCTGGTCTCTCTTTTTGCCTTCTGGCAATCCTGGATTATACACAAAACTGAGAAGTAAGCACAGTCTAGTTTAGCAATGAACTGTTATTTATTGAGTGCTTATTATATACAAGCAACTATGCTAGGCACTTGGGGAGTATCAAGATGAGTATGACACAAGTCTCAGCTCTGAAATAATTTATAGTTTAATGCCGGGGGTAGTTAACAAGAACAAAATGACTACCATGCACATCTTTACTTATGTGAGGCACTGTGCAAAACTATGACTTAGCAATGGGGCTGCCTTAAGGGAACTTATATTTTGGTAGAAGCTTATAAAAAGGAGTAACATGACATTTTTATTATATATGTACTTGATTCTTTTCTCTCTCCTACCAGAATGTAAGCTTCATGAGGGCAAGTCATTACTCTGTTTGTTCACCAGCTTAAAACCTGTACCCAAGATCTTTGCAACATTAAGTTATCTCCTCAAAGGGCCTCGCTGCCTTGTTCACCACATACCCCTGGCATCTAGCAGAGTGACTAGCACTCAGATTTATTGAATGACTAACAGAATGAAATAAGATTCAACTCATTCCTGTGCTTATAATTACTTTGTATTCCTTATTAATTTGAAGAAGAGTGACCATTTGTGGTATTGGCCTATTGCCCTCCCCCCCCCCCCACCCGCGCAACCTGGACAGGTGTGGAAATCTTAAAATTGGAAATCAGGAGAGATCTCTGATATTGGAAGTATGTATTGGTTATTCATTTAGCCTTTTCAGAGGTGGAACTTTTGAAACAGGAAATAAGAAGAGACCTCTGTTATGTAATTCTCTGGTATTTAAGCCCCAAGATAGCATCTCAGGCCTCTGTTCCACCATGAGAGAAGAAGGATGCTATAAGCACAGGCTGACTTAGAGGTACTTGAGGAAGTTCCACTTTGGAACTGGACTGAGACCAGGACAGAAAGACCTGGTCTCATCCCTGAGTCAGCCATTCCTGATTTCCTGCCCTTCCTGGAAGTGAAACAGCTGGGTGAGAAGAGGAAGAACTGGGGGAGGAGAGAGTTATAAAGGCCTCTCTAGGACATGCCTCTGATGAAAGGGATGGGTTTTGGTTCAGTAGGGACAACGCTGAGGATAATGTGGCTTCAAGTCTGTATGCTGCTGTTTTTTTCCTGATTACCTGCTGATGTCCTTGTATGACTTTAATGATGTCAGTGCAGTAATGAGCGTTAGCCTTAGTAACACGGCATTTGGGCCAAAACTACTTATTCTGGCTGCTTATTCTGGCAGAGCTAGTTAGTTGGGAACTAGAAGTTGTGGCATCTATAGCTCTGTAGTATTTGTTGCAGCTAGCTGAAATTGTTTGCAGTGTTGGGGTGGGCATGAGGAATAAACGAAAGAGATTCATGGGAGAAGCAGGGAGGCACTGGTCTGCTAATTGCCTTCAGTGCATTGATGTCTTTCTTTTTTAATGCATCTGTGCCCTCTCCTTTAATAATTACAGTCTTTGCTTCCTGCTGCCCTTAGCAGAAGAATGTCCTTTGTGTCTCTGAACCAGATTACTCCATAAAACCTGATAACTCCATAAAACCTCCTCATAAATGTGTAGGAATTGAAACATTGTATAAATTTAGAGCAAGAATTCAATGAGTCCAGAGATAGGGTTACCTTTTTTTCCAAGATACAGCAACTTATCCTAAGGAGGCAAGTGTTGTTAATGTTATTACCATTGTTACTGTCATTATTTGAACAGTTTTATGAGGGACAAAAGCCAATTGACTTCTGTGCATCTTATTTATAAAATCAACACATGGACTTTAACATGAGCTCTGTTTCTGGCAAGTTTCTGATTGTGATTAGTTGCTGGCTATTTCTTATGGACAGTACTTTGTAAACTTTTTGAGAAAACGTTGATTGATTCATTCGTTTATTCAGCAAATATTTATTAAGTAGATGTTATTTTCTAAGCACTATTCCAGGTTTATGGAATACACCCATGAGCAAAACTGATGAAAATTATTCTCTCATAGAGCTTATATTCTTATAGGTGGAGCTCTGCACATTTATTTTATAAAATGTATATAGTTGCCATATACTGATAGTCAACAACACTCAACCAGAACCAAAATAAAGTCATTCATCTGAGTTATAAATATACAATTTTATTTTCTGATGCTGTAATTACTTGCTATAACACTTGCATTTCCAGATGTAGTAGGTCACATTTGTGGGGCATCTATGGGATACCAGTGTTCTGAGGAACACCCTCTCTAGGGAATCCACAACATTAATTTATCCTTTGATAATCTGCACCCAGGTTCCCAGTTACTTTTCCAAGAAACATGTTGTCACTTGGAAGGTCTTCACTTTAAGGGAAGGCTTAAATTCAGGCTACGTTATATTGACAATCTCTCTTAAGTGAGAACTGAAGAAACCACACCTATCTCATAGGTGTTGGTGGATTATATATGATTAGGCCCTCAAGCACTTCATAAATGGTGGTCCTTATTGCTATGAGTGCTGTGCCAGTCTTGTATTAGCTTACCAAATATTTATTGATTGCCTAAGCGGTATTAGGCACTCCTCTAGGCCCTGAGGTTAGAGAGAAGAGTAATACTTGATTAGGGAAAATGTATTATACAGTGTGATAGAATTATAAATAGCTGGTATGAAAGAGATTGAGTCATGATTCTGTAGAAACCCATGTCCCATGGAAGAGACAAGTTCTCCTTAAGTATTCTTGTGTGACTCTCATTATATGCCCAACCACTGTGAGGAATACTGCTCCACTGCCAACTTGTGTTGTCTACAAGTAGATAGGTAGCTGTTTGTTTCCAAGTGAGAAGTAGGAGAGAAAATTACATATGATCACGGGTCATTGTATAAAATTTGTGCTACCTTCTTTCCAGAGAGACTAGTTCTCAATATTGAATGGGGGAAAATTGTTTTCTTCCAGAGTAAATTTCACTAATATGGTATAGAGGTTGGGAATATAGCTTTTCAGTCAGATTGCCTGGGTTTGAATCTTAGATCTACTTCTGTAACTCCAGGCAAGTTACAATTATGATTGTAACCAGACAAGTTACTTAACCCCTGTGAGCCTCAGTTTTCTCATTTGCCATTTGCCTAGGGGATGATAATAATAGAAACTATTTCATAGGATTGATTAAGCGATTCCATGTAAAACACCTAGGGCAAGTACCTGTAACATTCTAGGTGTTCAATAAAAATTACCTCTCCTCATAATCTTCAGCTCAAAACAAAAATGTCAAGAGTAAATCCACACAGTTATCCAAATTGAGCTCTCCTTTGGGGGAGTGCCCCATGTAATAAATATCCTACTCTCCTGGGGGCCTGATATTGCTGAATTGGTATAAGGAGGAACCCTAGACAGAGCTCATCCTGTGCCAAGCCCTGTGCTAAGCACTGCCACACAGAATTGACTTCATTTTGAATCCTGTCACCAGCTGATTGTAGGACTCTGTGTATGTCATAGGCACTCTGGACCATAGCAACACCAGTTATACTATTTCTAACCATGATAGTAGCTAATGTTTACTGAGAACTCACTGTCAGACAGTTTTAAATGCTTTATATGATGAGAAAATTGAGGCATAGAAATGCAGAGTAACTTGTCCAGGGCAATTGCTAGTAAGTAGTGGAGACAGCATTGAAGCCAAGATGGCCCAGGTTGGCCAAGAGCAATAACAAATCTTCAGTTTATATCAACCACTCATATGATTCACTAAGTACTTTGACTGAGTCTCGCAATACAGGGTTTAGAGACCTTCCAGGATCCTTCCAAGTGTGGAGATAGGCGGGTATGTGTCTATAAATATTTATTTCCTCTAGTCCTTAAACATGTTTCACACTTTTTAGTTGTGAGTGCATCTTTATAACGAAGTAGTATCTGGCTAATGCTTTATAAATTTTTCTACCATAAATCTTTTAGAGGAAAGTTACTGCCTTTATAACTATGTCGTTTCTTTTATATTGGTTACAATCTTTTAGAAGGTGGGAGAGTAGAGACAAAAATGAGAACATCAAAGTTTAGCCTCCAGAATCTGTAAATCCTCTAAGTCAAGTAATTTTGGGGCTGTATTAGTCCAGGTTGATGTGAGTAGGTGCCCTCAAGGTGAAAGGATAGCAATTTATTTACTCCATAATGGGTTAATCACCAGCTGTACGGTATGTTTATATCTAGGAAACAATTTACCACACATGAAGAGCAGTGATTTTATTCGATCTCAGGGGTGTTCCCAGTGTATTTTACAAATTTACACTGTAATGTCTATTCTAGGTTATAGATAAAAGTTTAGCTCTGGCTTTCAGTTGAAGTAATGGTGTGGACACTGGGAGGAAGGGCCATGAACAGCTCTGCTGGCCTGTAGGGGACACTGTTGCATCATTTATCAGAATTTTTCAGTATATTGTCCCAGGACAGAAAAGCAAAACAAAACAAATAGATCAGAAAACAAAAATAGTTCAGTCACCTTAAAATTGTTCATTAATATTATTTGAATTGTTCCAGTGTGTTTAGAATATTCAGCATGTGTCAGAGATTGGTCAGACTGTTTAGTATCCATACATGGAAGGAATAGTTTAGTGTTCTCAGATTGGAGTGATTGACAGAACTCTTCTGATTAGCTTTTTCTCCATATTCTCCCTTGGGTAGGGTGCTCACAACATTACTTTCTTGTTAATAAACCTTTAGGCGTAGTTGGCCATCTTAATTTTTTTATTAAGTTGAGTAAAAAGTTGAAATTCTTCCATTTGATTGTATGCTAAATAAATAATACACGCCTTGGAAGGGTGTTTTGGAAGTTCTGTTGCTCTTCCTTTTATCCATATCTTTTTCTTCACTAAAAAAAAGATGCTACTTACTGAGAAAATTAAGTCATATCTACGAGGCAGCTTATGTAGGACTTGGTCTGTATTCCGGGAAGCATACTGCCAGATGCTTCAGCATGGCTCTTTTTCCAGACTGTCGACAGCCTCTGGATCCATCCAGGTGCCCCATGGCCTTGCCAGCAAAACCTCCGCTCTTCTGTCCAGCTCTGGGCTCTTCCCTACCCAGAATATGGGCCTGGAAGGGAATTGCAATTAACCCTCAGAAAGCATAGGTTTTGCTAAGGCAGTGTGCACAGTAATGATATTGTTAGCTTGCTTCATTTCCAGTTCCACCATCAATTATGCCATGTGTTTCATCCAGTTGGTGCTACCCTCCCAGTGTTAATTATAACCTACAAGACTGTTACAGTTAATTTTATGGCAAGCATATTGTCTCTTCAAGGCTCCAGAGCAGCTCATAAATTATCTTGAAGGTAAAATGTAACTTGGGGAACTAGTTATGAAAATTCCATCCATCTCGCTTAGGAGCTGCAGCTGCTACTGTCAGCTGCCTCACTGCTGCATTGTGAAGGAATTATGGTGGGTCAAGTTTAAGAGGGTAGGCCCAGGCTGTCACTGAGGAGAAAGGCTGTCCTGGCCCTGTCAGACAAGTACCTTCTGCCAATCCCTGGTGGTTTCACTTTGCAGGCAGGAAGAGGCAGGCAGCGCAGGTGGATGGTCCCCAAGCTGTCTGTATTCATTACTTTACAGAAACTTGTTGTAGGTAGGCAGGTCCAGAGACCTTTCCTCTTCTCGTTGTCATGATGTTAGGCATCATCTGCAAAGTGTGAGGTGGATAACTCTATAACTAACTCTGGACTTGGTTCAGGAGACCAGGAGAGTAGAGGGGTGGAAGTGATCAGTGGCAGCACCTCCCAGCAGCCCCTTGCTGGTCTCCACATGAGTGATTTCTATCTTGCAAAAGCCCTTGGCTTGAACGAGCATTTTATTTGTGGTTGTTATTTTTCATATAATCTGATACAAAGTGAGATTTCACTGTGAACAAATGTACTCTAAAATTGCGTACTAAATAAATTAACGGGTTATCTTATTGGGATACAAACACACTTCTTTTCTGTTTCCTCACACGAAGTATAAGCTTTACATTGCAGCCCTCGGGGCTTTCGCATTATTATTTTTAATGACTGAACACAAGTCTTTCATTTAGCTTGTTTGTATAGTTACTGTAAATGATCTTTCTGCTGTTGGTTCTTCATTTGAAATTCTGCATGTTATGCTAGCTTTAAAAGCTTTGAGGGGGCCTTTGAGAATTGGGAGCTGTATTAAACACAGCATCTTCTAGCAGCACTGGAAACAGGCTGTGGCAGAAAAGCCAGAGAGGGTATGTTAAGAAAGTACACCTGCATGTATAAAGTTAAGTGTGACTCTGAGTTGGCTTTGGTGGCAGGTTGAGAGCTCTGGTTTGTCAAGGAAGAGGGTCATTCCCTGAAATGACTGTTTCTTCCTGTGTGTATCTGAGCATTTTTATTGTGTTTGCACATCTACTAGCTTTTGTACCAAGGGTCCCTAAGATCTTTACATTGTGACTGTGTAACTAAGAGACCTGGTTTTGAGGAGTTAGGAAGACACATGGAATGGCAACATCATGCCTAAAGAGGCACTGGGCTTTCTAAAGGAAGTATTCTTCTGAGCTCTTGATGTTAGGGGCATGAAAGTTAGATATTTGTGAGTTTTCTAGTGAATGCTAGTGAGTTCAAGCTGGGGTTGCAAACTCAAATATCTGCAGGGCCTGGCAATAACCATGATGTATGAAGCTAGAGAGGTGGCATTGAGGGGAACAGGAACACTCATCCTGTGTCTCAAGTGGGCAGCTGCTGTTCACCCTTGCAAGGAGGCAGGATCCATGTTAGTGGGTCTTCCATGTTTTCAAGAGAAGTGGGAAATTCATGTTGTATGTGTATGCTTATGAAGTCTCCCAGCTACATAAATGTTAGCAACTAATTCAATTATTTGTAACTATTATCCAGGATAATCAAAACATGTCTGGAGGGTGGCTGGTATGGATAGGAATCTGCTATAGAATGGAAGTTCTGACTGCTTTGAATTAAACATTTTCTGTCTTCTCACACTTCTCAAGAATAGAGGCAATGATCCTGGCCAGGAGACCAGAACACAGTTTGCTTACCAACTCTGTGACCTTGTAAAAGTGTTCTACTCTGTGTAGGTTCTGGCTTGGAGGAAATCGTAAGAGAGGGAGAGGGAGAGGGAGAGGGAGAGGGAGAGGGAGAGGGTATACACACGTGTGCGTGTGCGTGCATTACACTTGGCAGTGTTTCATCTTTTCTTTTACAGAGAAAGTATATGAGAGTTTCCCAAAGTGAATGAAGTGTATATAGTGCTTATTGTCACCATAAAAAGGGTGTCTGCAAAAATGTTGGCAGTTTTGAATCTGATGGAGGCTTTAGTTCTCAGAAAGGAAGGGCCAGGACTTCGTTGCTAGGGAAGTGCCATTTTCTACTGTTACATCCTAAAACTCCTGCTTTAACCCTAGCTCCTCCATGGGGAAACCCAGCTGTTCTTTCACAGTACAAGTGAAGCTAACACAAAAATGTCATGTGGCCAGAATAATCTTTTAGTCCTACTACTCCAGACCGATGGCCACATAGAGGTATGGTTTGGGAAGTTGTTAAATTCGGTTTGAGCTTCTAGAGAATAGGAAAATATTAAAAGTACTTTTCCTTTAATAAAGAGAAAAGTATAAGCCTAAAGCTTGGCTGCCTTATAAAGTCAGCTGTTACGCATGCGTGGTTACATTTCATTGTAAATATTTCATGGGGGTTATTAGAATAGAGCCAAGTTGACATCATAGCCCCAACTCTACCAAAGGAACCATTTCATTAAAATAAGCCAACATTTCCAAAGAAACATGAATTTCTATGGCAAAAGTTAACATAAGGTCAGAAAACCCTCTGGAAGACATTTCTGAATCAATGTTTACAATCTCTGCATTTATGGAGAAAGTCTCCTAAAGAGACTTTGTTTTGGTTAAATAAGACTTGCGAAATAGTCTGTATATCCAAATTCATCCTAACACAATGACTTGGCAGTCTTTTGGATAAATAATGTCTTTTCCAAAATGTGTGTATTTGAAAAAAGAAGAGGAAAATTAAGTGGCAAACTGTGTCTCTGGATTGCCATAAACCGACAGACTCTAGAAATAGAAAGCAAAGACTGACAGTTCGTTCATTCTTTAATTATCAATGTATACAAGGTTGCAATGAAGAGCAAAATGTTTACCCTAAGTACTTTCATGGGGGGGGGGCGTGGGGAGTGAGGAGGTAAAGGTTTTTTTAAGCACGCATTTTTTGGTATGTCATACAAAATATGCGTAAGGTTTAGAGGCATTTGGCAGAGAAAAAAATGAAAAGGTATTCACATTTGTAACAAAAGTAATCCATGCTCACAGATGGTCCTGTTCAGGTGCTATTTTAATTATGAGGTAAAAAAAAACAGCCCCACACAGTAGGAAGTCGTCTTAATAAATGGACCGGAGCTTTTGTCTTCAAGCGTCAGAAAGCCTTGTTACTGAGAAATTTTAATACTTTGTGCTGTAGGGGAGAGTCTCAAAATGACCAAGATACTTGGAGAAAGCAAAATGATGGACTCTTTTAAAGATCAAATGAGTATGCTAGAAATATTTTACAATCTGTATAGCTTTGAACTTCCTTAGTATTGGTCATTTTTGTGATGGCTTTTCCAGTGATAAACGTCTGCCACAGATATGTTCATGCGATCGGGAGGAAAATAAACAAAGCAAATTGCAAATACCCGTTAAAAATTTTAATCTCAAATGAAAGTATTTCTTTACTCTTCTTAAGCTCAAAGGACTGCTTTGCCCTTCAAGTGATAGCATGCCCAGAAGAACTAATAATTCAAATGATGCAGTAACTTACAGCTTGCATCAATAACACACAAATAGAACCGTTTTCTTATTAAATATTAGTAATATATTATAATAATGTTTTACTGTCTTTCCCTTAGTGGGGAATTATGAGGACCTCATGTTAGGACCTCAGTGTCTTGACATAGTTAATTATCCATGGATAATGGTTTTCAGCCATTGCGGTCTCAGTGATGCTGCTTTGTTGTTGAGGGCTTATTAAGTGTTGCAGACTCAGGTGCAGTGCACCTAGGCACTTTCCTACAGAAGCAAACAGCTGTGTTTTCTTTACCATATTATACATCACATAGAGTGTCTCATTTATTATAGCTAAGCTAATGATGCAAGTGCAAACCTTTATGTCTTGTTCTATACAGTGATAATATATTGGCTGTAGGGATGTTAGCTTATTTTCATAAGTAATTAATCTTTTCTTATGCCAAATGTATCACATGAAAATGGACTACCACAGGGTCAAAATACATTTATGCCAGTCTACAGAGACTGGATGCGACCTCTGGATATAGTGTCATTTTTTTTCTTTCACAAGGGCTAACCCTGTCTCCGAGCTACTCACCAACAAAATGCTCACATTACTAGGAACTTAGTATTGTGAGGGAACTGTTTTCATTCCTTTAGTGGTGAGGCCTGAATATGTGCTAAGCCAGGTAAACTTAGTGACAGACATCTATGTTCAGTACCTTGACAAGGCTGTGTACTGTCCCTGTGGATAACTGTGGTGGTGGGTTTCTGTTGAATCTAAAATCTCTCCCAATTCATGCATAAGTAGACCCTACTGAAATGTGCCAAGGCCCAGCTCAGATCCTTCTGAGGTGTAGCACTGTTTTCTTATTAAATATTAGACAAGGTGATTTTGTAATATATTGATGAATACTTTTAAAAGTCATATAGTTTGGACTTTCTTGTGTATGGTGATACATTTGAAATTTACTCTCAGTGAGGTGGGATTAACGATAGTCAATATCTGTCTGGGGACGGGGGAGGGGCACACCTCATCAACAAGGGTACCTACACAATGCATATTTGTATACCTAACCCTTAACTGTACCCCACAATTTTAAAATAAAAATATGTATAAAAAAGAGAAATATACAATATGTTTTTATTAACTATGGTTACAGTGCTATGTAATAGATCTCAAAAACTTACTCCTCCTTTCTAACTAAATATATTTTACTTAAGCTTAGAAAAACATAATCAGCATATTGGATCCATAGTTCTCAAATAATATTATTGAGGACAAAACTCAAGTCAATCTCTTATTTTTTAAAGTTGATTTCAAGAAAAATTCTAGAAATATAATAATGTGGGTGGTTGGTTCATGGATATGGCTAAAAATCATGATAGTGGATCATGTCCTCAAAGTTTATAAAATGCTCTCCTTATAAATTGAAGATGTCCAGAAACATATGTCTCAATCATAATTATGCTATTGATTATGGAGAAGATCATGATCATTATAGTAATTAATAGTGGCAGCTAACCTCTACTGAATTTGTATTGTGTGTCAGTACTATTCTAGGTGTTTTGTCCATTTTTTTCATTTACTTCTCACACCAAACCAGTGAAGTACTGCCTATTTATTTTTTTCTCCAGTTAAGGTAACTAAGACCCAGAGAGGCTAGGAAATTCACTCAGAATAGCACAGGATTTGGACCCAGGCAGTTAGGTTCTGGTCTTCTTGTTAATCCCCTTCATTTTTCTATTTCTAGAGGGAGTAAGAAATATTACCTTCTGTTCTCTTAAAAAAAAAAAAAAAAAGGTGGAGAAACATGAAAACTTATAACACTGTGTGTAATGATGCTGTGATTGTCCATGTTTTGTGAAGCACTTTAACCTGTGGGGCTGATTAGGCCCTGCTCTGACTATATTATGATGCTTACTGGGTTAGCATCTTGGATGTATAAATTAGAACAGATGATAAGGTCAGTGCAGCAAAATAATCTTTGGTAACTTCCCGTATTTTCATAGTTAGAAAAGTATCATCATTCTTTTCCCCATTTGTTCTCAAATATATGCAAGCAATATCTAATCTTGTGGGAAAATTTCAGTGAAACTCTCCAGCATGTAGTAATGTTATAATCCCAGAAAGAAGAAACAGAGTTAACCTGTGAAAATTAATCTTGACTGTTAACAAATGTGCTGAAATGAATGGTAGAACACAGCCCACAGGACTGAGATGTGAGTGGGAATTAGGTCTGCTGAGTCTCAGAGCAAGACCTAATGCACACATTTGAAGTTCTTTGGGGACTCTTGTTTCAAAGTCCCAGGAAATTGCTCATGCAGGCAAGAATTCTCATACTGTCTTTCTCATTTGATATGATATTTTTCTGTGTCAAAACGGCTAGTTCTCTTAAGTAGTATTTACGACTAGTCACATTGCACCAGGAAACTTGACTTGGGTGAGATGGGTAATTGGTACACTTAGAAAACCCGTCCAATGAATGTTTCCAAGCCACCCTCCCTATGGACCCAGAGTCATCTTGAACAATTACTTGAGAATCATGAGGGGCTCAAAGAGGAAAATTGCAGAACAAAATAGATCGAAAGAATGTATACTTTTGTCATTTCATCTTGAAGCCAGGGGCTAAAACTCATGTCTTGCACTATTGTAATCTACAACCATTTAATTTGCTAACAAGACTTAACTGATCAGGATTGGCAGCCTTCTCCTCTGGTATAATCAAAACAAGAAGAATTTGGCTCTGCACAGTAAATGTTGGCTATCTTTTACTGTCCAGCCCCACCATTTTCTTTCTGGCAGGCTGAGATGAAACAGAAAGCTGATATTTGGAGCCACTGGAATTGCAGGCCTTGTAATTTAGAAATATCCATTTTATCCCGTGTAATTTCTTCCCTAAGATTCCTCAGTCTAAATCTGATACAGGTAGGAGCCAAGACAAACAGTAACCATTTATAGTCACCCAGACCAGTTTGAATTTCACTCTAATGTAAAGCAAAGAGAGTTTTTGGCTTCATTTCAGGTGTGTAACAGGGGTAGAAAATGCATTTAAAATTTAGCAGCAAATGTTACCATATGTTTCCATAACAACTGCAAACTTTTATGTTAGTAAAGCAGTAATATAAACACATAGGAATCTTGGAACAGTAAACTATTAATTTACCAAATATAAAAAATCCAGCATGAAGGGGCTTTTATAGCCACAGAAGCCATGAGGGGCCCAGCATCCTGTGAATTTCTCCATTATGTGGCAGAAAATGCTGCCGGTTAGTTTAAATGAGCAAATCTTTTAAAATTATAGGTACAGTGTCAGTTCTCCACAGTGCATTTTTCTGAAACAATGTGTGGTGGTGCCAGCTATGGCTGATTTCTTTTACCATGTTGAACTAGTAAAATACACTTTAGAAGCTGCTTCCAGTGCACATCTGTAAAACAACTGCGTGTTTTTTCTTTACTCATTCTATCAGACTTAAGGACGAAGGCTGGGGTCCTGTACAAAGTGCAGTGCCCGGTAGTTGACTCTTGTGCTTGGCAAGGAATGGATGTTCATAGATTGTTGATATGTATGAAGAAAGTTCCCAGTTTTTTCGCCTACCCATTTTGAAATATAAAAGAGACAAAGGGGAAAGAGGAAAGGTGGATCTACTTAACCACATTTTTTTTTTTTTTGAGTTGGAGTCTCATTCTGTCACCCAGACTGGAGTGCAGTGGCCGCTCCCAGCCACCACAGTCTCGACCTGCTGGGCAATCCTTCTGCCTCAGCCTTCCAAGTAGCCAGAATTACAGGCGTGCGCTACCACGCCCAGCTAATTTTTTGATTTATTGTAGAGATGAGGTCTCACCAAGTTGCCCAGGCGGGTCTTGAACCCACGGGCTCAGGCAATCCACTCACCTCGGCCTCCCAAAGTGCAGGATTACAGGCTGAGCCACCGAGCCCAGCTAACCACATCTTAAGATTGAGGAGCTAGTAAATAGAGTTGTTGAAGTCACCACCAAGCAAAGCTCAGTGCTCTCTGATTTTTTTGTGAGGAAAGAAAGAATCGTCTTTTAAGGGGTATATTGGAAACATGGCAACCTGTGGATGGGTCTTTTATTTGAAAGAAGGCATACTTTTTTATTCCTTAAACCTACCTCAGAGTGCGCAAAGGGTTTTGAATCTTTTCCTGGAATAAAATCAACAGTGTTACCTTATCATTTAAGGCAAGATGATGCAACCTGACTAATCCTAAAACTTGAGTTAATGACATAACTATTGTTGAACAATTAACTATTGTTGAACAAGCTGATCAATGAAGGTTAAAGTCAAAGAGAACAGAAGGTCAAAACTGGCCTAACAATTAAGCAGACCTCCAGGAAAGGAGATGCATGCAGGAAGGGCCCTGGTGTGGATACAGGGTAGAGAGAACTGAAATCCTCAAAGTTCCAGAAAGTGGAGTAAAGAGACTAGTGTTTCAAATGGGGCAGTGTTTTCACCTTGACCTCTCTTTAACCTTCACAATGGAGCCCAAAGGCCTCCTAGCCAGAAGAGAAACAGCAGGGGCATTGGTTACAGGCTCATAGTGTTAGTGGGCTCAGGGAAGAGATAGATGCTCATGTTTAAGGAGCTTGAGTGAATCGGAGAAAACTTGGCCAAGCAGAAGTGAGAGTGGGAGGTGTGATTTAGGATGGCAGAGATGAGATTGGTGAAAGCAGAGATCCTTTTTAAAATCTTTTCCTGGAAGACCTGATTCATACCCAAGTCCTTGGTAGAGTAGAAACCTAATTTCACCCAAGTTATCACCTTCTCTCATCATACTAGTAAGAAAGTTTCTTGTGTTTCTGTCAGTACTTAACTAGTTCTAGCATCTTGTTAGGTATTATTGCCATTGGAGTCTAACATTGATCATATGGGTCCTTAATTTGTTTCTAACCATCAATAGCATAAAGGTGTATGCTTTAAAAAAAAGCAAAGTGGCATTCTTTTATTCCACAAATGTTTCTTGAACACTTAACAATGTACCTAGCAGTGGGGATACAAGAGTGAACAGAAACCATAGCCTGTTTCTTGTGCGGGTGGAGCTTGCAGTCTAGTGTCAGGAGACAGACTAAACACAAGCAAGCAAGTAAAGAAGAAGAAAAGTCTGGTAATGATAGCTACTATGGAGAAAATGAAGCAGGTAGGCAATCAGGGTGGGGCATGAGGCTTTTTAGGGACGTTCCTGAAGGGATCTCCAAGGAAGCCCCATTTGAGCTGAGCTGAGTGGCAGGAGAAGGAACCCCAGCCTGGGTGATGGGAGCACAGTGGCTGAGGGAGAACTGAGATGGGGCTAGAGAGACGGAAGGATCAGAGTTAGGGCTGGGGTAAGGACTTACTTTGTTATAGTGTGTTTGCTGACTGAGATTAAAAATGAATCTAAATTCCTAAATTTACAAAGTATTTTGAAAGTTTCTACTAGGTGCTGTGGAAAACACAGTTCTTTTCTTCAAGGTTATAGTTTCATTGTTGGAAAACAGACATAGTTGATAAATACCAAGTTAAATGGCATCGACCATGAGTAAACCATGAGCTCTTTGAAATAAGTAGTTGGTATGAGTTGGGAAAGACTTTATGGAAAGAAGGAGGACATCAAAATGGAGCTCAAAAGCTATTGCGCACCTACTATGTGTTGATGCTTTATATGTATTTGTATTTTTTTCTTACAGTAATCACACAAAGGTAAGTGCTATTATTCCCATTTTATAGATGATTAAACTAAATTCAGAGAAGTTTAAAGATTGCTATTATCAAAACTTCAACTCAAACTCATTTAATGTCTTAGAATCTAAAAACCACTGACCACTAACTAAAAATATTGCCATCTCTCTCTCTCTCTCTCTCTCTCTTTCTCTCTCTGGCTGTTGATGTGCTAAAACATCAAAACAAGAAGGATCTGGATCTGTGTGCTTGTTTTTAGGGCTATGAGGAGGAAAGAATACTCTGGGGAGTTTGTGGCCTATTAGGAAATTCTCTCAAATAGAGCAGGTAGTGGCAGCTACTGGGTGACGAGGAAAGCAGACCTAGTCTCTGGAGGAGAGGAGAATAAGTGGAAGTAGTAGTTGCTAGGTGTGACCTTGTAAGGTTGAGAAGTGCACGATGGTGGAAAGACCCTGAAGATTTTGCAGTGTAGAACACATCTCACCAGTGTATTTCCTGGGCAGAAATGCTATAAAAGGAAGCATAATACAGCCATGAAATGCCAACATTTTCCTCATTGGTTTTAGAACTAAGGCAACCCTATTTAAAATTTATTTTTATAATACTCAGATGTTTGCTTCAAGGATCCTTTTCTTAGATTTTTTTTGAGGAGTAGGTTGGGGTATAGATAGGTCAACTTTAAGATGACCTTCTTGTTTAACCTGAAGGCATATCCCAATAAAAGTTTTCTTATCCCCTGGTTTCCGCTGGGCTGGCATTTCTGACAGACGTGTAAACAGATGCAAGCATTGTTGCTAATGACAGGTGATTATAAGAGGCATGGGGGCCAAGGTAATTAAACCATGATTTGACAGGGACATTTGGCAATGTAATATTTCAGCATTAGAAATATCTTTGCAATGTGCTTTCCCCGCTTGGCTTGGTGAATGTAATTCATTTTTATTCTTCAGAGTATGTTGCTTTGAGATCTGAAACTGTCCCATCTGAATTATTTTGTGGTTCATTGCAAGGCTGAAGAAAGTGGTTACCATTGGCCTGTGTGGAGATCTAGCCAGTCTTTAAGACCCTATCCAAGGTTTGCCCTGTATAGTGGGAATCGGGTTTGTGACCCAATTGCTGGGATTGTATTTGACATATTATTATGTCCTATTTGATAGTGATAATGCATTTGGAGAGAAACATGAATTATTTTCGTACCACTGTAATTTCAGCTTTTCTCCCTATTGCCTGGATTTGCCTGACATTGCTCTCATGAATCAAAAGTAGCCTTTTCAATTCTCTTGTCCCCTGAATTCTTGCCAGTGCAGCAGGAAAAAAAAAATCTCAAATTACCAGCTACCAGGTGTTATGAGGAATGATAGTGGAAACAGTCATCAAGACGTGGAATTTGTTCATTTATTCATTTGATTTGAACATAATATTTTTTTTAAAAAACGGTACATTCTTTTTACTATCAGTATGGTTAACAATGCCTGTTTAGTATTTTTTTTTTTTTTGAGTTGGAGTCTCACTCTGTCACCCAGACTGGAGTGCAGTGGCCACTCCTGGCCACTGCAGTCTCGACCTGCTGGGCTCCGGCGATCCTTCCGCCTCAGCCTTCCGAGTAGCCGGAATTACAGGCACGCACTACCATTCCCGGCTTATTTTTTATTTATTGTAGAGATGAGGTCTCGCTGTCCAAGCGGGTCTCGAACCCGCGGGCTCAGGCAATCCACTCACCTCAGCCTCCCAAAGGCACGGGATTACAGGCTGAGCCACCGAGCCCGGCTGCCTGTTTAGTATTTAAAGACCATCTCCTGCTGACTGCTCATGTGGCTAACTTACGATTATGTCTTTGGGGGAATCCTATCTTCTCCTGGATAAATAACAGACCTTCATGGACTTAATGTTTATAGTTTTGACTACTGACTAGCTATATGAATCATATTATTTATAGTGAATGTAGTAGCATGGTTTCATTTAATAAGATAGCAGCTAACACTTACTATTTATTTTGGTCCTTGCACTTGTCTTTATAGGAGATTTTCCCAAGCAGTTAAAGCCACTCCAGCATCAGCTTTTTAATATTCTTGGTATAGGGTATGCCTCACCATTTTAAGAGATCAGTGAAGCAGACCATTTAAAGAAGGCCAGCTACTGGCTAGATAGCTGTTTCTTTTCCTCAACTAATTTTGATTTTCTTTAGGAGGGAGTATAGAAGGAAATGAACTTGTGAACGTGGTTTGGCATATGCCAGAGGAGTGCTGAGTGCTTGTGAGTCTTTGTGGGGTTCCCCCTCAGTACCCTCCCCTAACCCTCCCCACCTCCTGTCCCCAGTGTGGAAAACTCGCAGCACTCCACTGGGCAGTCTGGAAAGCTCTCGGCCAGCTTTTACATTCTGCTTCAGGCTGCAGTCCGTTTCTAAGCAGAGGCTTTTTTAAAGCTTTGTCAGATAGGTTAAAAGGTGTCCCACCCCTGGTGTATAAAAGAGAGAGAGAAAGATTAAGCTCACTAAGCCTGCCATGTTCCTGTAAAATATCAAGTCAAAATGATTTTTAAATCCAAAGTTACTAGGCTTAGGGGGTGTGACCTTGAGTGAAAGCAGCCTTGGAACTGGGAAGGAGAGATATGTGCAAAAGACAATTGGCCACAGGCTGGTGGCCTCAGGAAAGCTGCTGAAGCCAAAGCGAATTTTGTTCCTCTGCCTCCCAGCCAACAGAGCACTAACCCCAAATAAATACCTGGCCTTATTCCCAGGCCTCTGGGTTCACCACAGAGCTCTAGGCAGCACAGGTTTCTCAGAGTGCCTGTTTTGTACAAAGTCTGGGCTAAGCTCTGTGCTGTTACAGGGACAAATTAGACAGGGTCTCTGCCCTCAGGAAGCTTAACATCAGATGAATACTACTAATAATTAGAACTCTCACTGAGTTTCTACCAAAGCATCCAGCTGCTTTGCGTATATTATGAACTTGCTTAATACTAAATAATAATGGTAGTAACTAGTCCTTACTGAGTGCTTCTCTGTGTCAGGTACTTTTAAAGTGCATTATAAAGTAACTGATACAATGGTATGTATTTTGATTAGCCCTAATTTTAAGAAAGGATACCTGAAGCCAAACGATGTTACGGAAGCTTCCAAGTGCACAAGACTAAGAGGCAGAGAACCTGGAATCTGTACTCTAAGCTAGTAGTTCTCTGATTTTAGCATCAGAATCACCTTGTGGGCTTGTGAAACACACACAGATTGCAGACTTTTGCCAGGCGGGGCTTGAGATTTTGCATTTCTAACAAATTATCAGGAGACATGGATGCCCACAGCTTTATACCAAGTGAGAAGAGAGCAGTGGAAACCAATCACTATAAAACAAGGAAAAGTGGAATATACTGTTACTAATAGAAACAGAGTGCTTTGAAAATGCCAATAATATATTTATTGTCATTACAACTGGCATTTATTGAGTATTTGCTCTGTACTGAGCACTGTTTAGCAACCATATAGCTCTTACTATGAGCTATCTCATTTAATCCACTCAATAACCAAATGAGATGCTAACTCCATTTTACTGTTGGGGAAACTGAGGCACAGACAGCTTACAAACTTGCCTAAATGACAGACCAAGGATTCAAACTACCCCAGTCTAATTCCAGAGCCTAAGCTCTTAACCACTGAGGTAATAATGAACAGCTAAGGGAAATCAGAGGCACATTCATAAAGTAGGTAGTGTATGAACTGGGCCCTGAAGAAAAAGGGAGTTGAGGAAAGACTTCCCAAGTGAAATAGATTTGTGCAAAGGCCCAGGGGCATGAAGGTACAAGTGTGAGGGAGAATGAATTAAGAATTAAGAGAATGACTTGTGTGTAGACTGCATGACAAGAAATGATGGGCAATAAGGCTGAGAAAGTAGGTTGAGCATCCTTGAAAATGAGGAGTCATTTCAAGACTGGACTTTGAGCTTGTGAGGTCTGTCGGGGCACACTCTTTCTCAATACTTCTCTTTTTGAGAATTACAAATAGAATGGTGGAATCATTCTTTGTTAAAGTTGCTACTGGGCTTTCTCTGCCTTACATACTTTGAGAGCCTCAGAATATGTTCAGAGGAGAGTTGGATTTCTAAGGTTAGTGACCCTGTGACAGTGAGTCATGCCCTGCCAGGGGAAAAGTGTTTTGTACACAGCCACATCAAAACCAGCGGGCAGGTGAGTGCCGCCTGTGAGTGTGTGTATAAATCCACATACTGCACTTAGAACATGCCTGCCGTGGCACTGGTGCAATGGTATCGCTGGAGCTGCCAACTTGTTTTATTTCTGATATTGCTTGGCAGCCCCTGAAGGAGGGAAAGTATGAATTTTTATCTCCCATTTACTAGACTTTCATTATATTGTGCTTACAGACACAGTGTCAGCACATAAAATGTTAAACATCACTGGTCTGAAAGAGGCTCCCATTGTCTTACCTCTGGTGCTGGGGGAATCTTGCTAGCTTTGCTGTAGTGGTTCTGTCAGTGTAATATGACATGAAGCATTTCTCAGTAATGACAGACATTGAATATGAGTGACAGGAATTCTGACCGCAAGGAATGGGTTCAATTACCAGAGATGGAGGGGGTTACCTGAGATAAAACCAAAGGGCCCAATTGTGCTTGGTTTTGACCCTTGACTCCCACATCCAGAGCAGCAAAGACAAATGGCTGATTAAACAGGCCTCTTTTTCAGTGATAAACTTGTTTGGATTTCCCTGTCCCCCCAAAAAATCTAAGAGTGGCACGTTTCTAAAGGAAATATGATCAGAAAACAGTAGGGCTGGTGTTCGTCATGTTTGTCTCTTGCGAACACAAAACTGAAAAGTGTCATTCTATCTTGGAATGGATCTAGGACGGTGTCCAGAAATCAATACAAGATAAATGATTGCTCTCTTAACCCCGCCTTTCTTCTGCTGCAGTGGTTACATTGCTGCAGTTCACCTGTAGCCAAACTGACGCCAGTGTAAATGAGAGATCCTGCCATCAGAAGCTCTCCCCCACCCCCACAGGCTTTTCTGCTCTGCATCGAGTGCAGCTTTATGCTTGTTTATAGTCCAGTGCTTACAGCCTCCAGATAGAGTTATAGCAAGCAGCCCAATTAAACTGTCGCAGGCTGCCCTCACTTGACTAGCTCTGCAGAGTCATTTAGCCAACAGACATTCCTGACTATTAAAGCTAGTAGCAGCATGTCTCCAGTGCTGGAGATAAAATGAATGAAATTTGTTATTCTGGGCTGACACTTGATCCCAACTGTTGAACTAATACTGTTGCACCTGAAGTTTTTCTTTATGGTAATTGCTGCCTGTGTTATTATTTCATATACTAAATTGGAGAAAATTGCAACAGGTATTAAATTCTTTGAGCTAATTCACGGGAGTTCTATTGTGCATTCTTCCAAGGTGGATTCCAACTTCTGTTCAAAGCTGGGAAGACGGATTTAGCTAGCCAGATGCCCTGGCTTGTGTTTCATTATTATCAGAGACATTTCAATTTTAGGTCTGGTCAGGCATTTATCAGCTTTACCTGAAATCTATTTTAAAATACACTTTTGCTTCTAATTCAGACAGCATATGTTGAGGCTTGCCCTGGGGAATTGAGTTATGATGACCAACGTTGACAGTGATTTGCACTAGTCTGGTTGACTCATGACACATACTTGGTGGTATCAGTAAGTTTCTGGCACAGTGTATGCTTAAGTAAATGGGCAATGTGAAATAAGACTTCCCACAGGATGCTGTTGGAATCCACAGCTCGAATTGGGAGTTCTTGAACACCTTAGGTAGTATCATATCAAGGAGAACTCATTGGAACAGATGCACTGAAGGTATGATGCCTCCCACAGCATCTGAATCACTGGCTCTCACTCCCCATTAATGTTTGCTGTCTACTAATTTCGGATAACTTCTTTCACCAGGTCTCTTTCTAGAATTCGGGGAGATCATTTTAGACTTTCCACAGAAGCATATAAACCATATTCAGTATTAAGTATGGTCTCTGAGGCCTCCTATGCTAGTGATCGCATAGGAGGCCATTTCTTTCACAGCAATTGTCTGTATGCTTAGCTTGTAGTCAGAGCTGGTGGTGAAGGTTCTAGACAGGACCCCGAATGAAAACTCAGGTCTGGTTAGTGGTAGAAGTACTATGTTTGCCTTCATGTTAATGCTATGGGAAAACAGTGACCTTAATCCCCCAGTCATCATGTTATTTTAATTTCTACCTGAAGACCACACCTGACAGGCATGGCAAGGCTCTCTGGAATGCCAAGGTTATGTCACATCCTCACTAGGAAGCAGTAGGCCGGCTCCACTCCATATTTTGACTAGAGGAAACTGTGGGAAGCTTGAACTTCAAAGTAATGGACATTGTTACTATGTTTGCTTTATCATTCTATCCCCATGCTTAGGGCGGTCTACTGACTAATTAATGGGTCCTCCAATGTGAGGATTCCTGGGAAATCCATGAGAAGTAGTCAGAAGGTACTTCTTAGGGGCTTTCTCTTCTGACATAGACATCTGTATTTTGAATGCTGATGACTGGTATTATTAGACTGTTTATGGTGGAGGATTTATATTGCAAGTTGAAGTCCTCATACTTGTGGGGCCGCAAATGTTCTGAATGTATAGTGGTCTGCATTATTTCTGATACTCATAAACTTTGTTTAAATAAGCTGTTTTAAAAACTCAAATCTATTGAAATTGAATTACTGCAATTTATGGTGAAGTTCAGCATGAGAAATAGATATTTTCTTCCCTCACTGAGAAAATGAAATAAGTATTCATCTTTCATTTATATATGAGAGGTGTAGAATATGTACAGAGTGTAAAGTATAGAAGATTTATTCTCAACTTCAAATCCAATAGGAAAAACTGGCATTTTCATCAAAACTATACTAAGACTAATGTTTGTTGTATTTTCTGAAATTACCAAATGTACAACAGTTTTGAGTGTTTTAAAACAATATATTCACAGGCAAACACTGACTTGCTCCGTGAGGTCCCTTCAGGTGCCCATTCATTCTTGTCTTTGGTATTTGAGGACCCTAATGATATTATAATAACACAAGTAAAAGTTGCCATATAATGACTGCATGTGTGCATTTCAGACTCAAAACTAATTCTTCTCCATATTTGTCTCTGTATCTCTCAAGCAGGAGATACAGAGGAGCTCCTCTCTCCAGAGCCTACCTGAACTTATTTGTATCAGTAATGAATATGTACAGACTTTTTTCCTTGTCATTATTCCCTAAACAATACTGTATAGCAATTATTTAGATAGCATTTGCACTGTATTGGACATTATAAGTAGTCTAAAGATGATTTAAAGTATACAGAAGGATGTGTATACATAATATGCAAATACTATGCCATTTTATAGAAGAGACTTGAGCATCTGTGGATTTGGGTATCCAAGGGGAATACTGGAAGTAATTCTTCATAGATAACAAGGGATGACTATATTTAAAATTAGAGTCAGAATTTGAGAGACTCCTGAAATGAGGGCAGCAGAGAGGATGACTTGAGTTTGGGTCTTTCAGAAAGCAAAATTAAAGGAAAACAAAGACCCTTCTCCATGGTACTAGGAATTCAAACACCTATTTGTGTATAGACAGATCACTAAAGTAAAAAGATTCTTAAGATGCTAATATTTGGACGAGGTAAGAGAAATACATAAAAGAAAGGACCCTTGAAAGTTTATTCTGTAAATCCTTAAATACAGTAATTCCTTTCTTCTTTTTCTATACACTTAGTTTAGAGAGCTTCAGACCTTTCCTTAAATACCCTGCATTCATTGTAATAGTTCACTCATTCATTGATATAGAATTTCTCACTTTGCCAGTGAAGAAACTGGGCCTCTGAAAGCTAAACCAATGATTCCTACTTCTCATTTGTTAAGAAATTTTGAAAGGTGAGAATCGAACCTGGGTCTGTGGCTTCTAAACCGTTTGACCAGTTTCAGGTGGCCAGAACTTAGTGTTTCTCAAGTCACTTGCTCTTATCTTAGAAAGTAGTAGAACTTTTAGCAAGGAAATTCTGACCAACTGTTAAAATTCCTTGTAGTTGTTTCTGATAATAATGTCAACCTAATGCCAGGTGTTTTGTCACTTGTGAAAACTAAACCTAGCCAGGATATAAAACAAAATTTTGACTTTAGATCTATTCTTATAGGTGTGGATTAGTCAGAATTGCTTGAACTGACATGCTTCTTGCCAAGTGGATCATAGTAGGTCTCTGTCCAGGGCAGGAATCAGCACATTTTTTTCCTTTTTGAAGTCCAGCTAGTGAGCATTTCAGGCTTTGTGGGCCATGCAGTTTCTGTACAACTGTTCTACTCTGTTTTTTTTTTTTTTTTTAATCACAAAAGCAGCCATGGACAATATGTAAATGAATAAGTGTGACTGTTTTCTAATAAAACTTTCTTTACTAAAACAGGTGATAGGGTTTGGACTTCAGACCATAGTTTACCAATCCCTGGCCTAGCCCGTGTTATGTTTAAGGGAATCAGAACACAACAAATGTTTTATTCTCATTTTATTAGTTGTGTATGTAAATTGTTTGTGAGAGAGCTGTCCTCTCAGCATAATTTGAAACTATTTTCATTGATTGAGTTTGAAAGTTGTGTTTCTGTTTTGTTTTTTTTTTAATTTCTTGTTTAAGCACATGTTAAATGTGTCCATGTTCTTTCCATTAAATATCTTGGTTGCCTTCCCAGACTTCAAATTGCAGTGAATTTATCCCCAAAGGATATTTGATATCAATTCTCAAGATGCAATTTGAATGTAGTCTGCTTCCATAATGGAGACAGTATTCCAAAACTTTGTTATTTATGTTCCTTAGAAAATAATGAATCATTGAACTGGTTATTACTCAGCACCGTTGAGGTATACTAAATCGTTTATTTTCTTGTCTTATAGCTTCATATCAGCTCAAAGTATAAAATAGTTTGAAGCTTTTATCTTAGGCCTGCAGACTATACTTTCCTACACTATGAAAAACTCAGATTATATTATAATGAAGTATTTTTTTTTCCTACTGAGCATTTTCTAATAAAAAGACGGAAAACAAACAACAGAAACAGTTTATGAGTCCCACAGTTTATGAGTCCTAGGATCTTCTACCCCAACAGTTGTAATAGTTTCCTTGTTACTCTACTGCTGTAGTGATGACCCCCTTTTATAAAACATTTCATCAAGTTGTCACCATGTAATAGGGATTAGTGGCATCAACTTCTTTTACAGAGGGAATTAGTAGTGGTACCAATATTATTTAACTGAGTATCATGTTTGAGTAGTTAGCTTTTCTCTTTAAAATGTTTAGTTACCTTGATTCTATCTTCCCTGTGTGTTTTTTAGAGCAACAGCATAAGGCAATGGAAAATGTATAAGTTTTGGAGTCAAAACCTCTATTATCTTGGATGAGCCATTTAACTTCCTTGGCACTCAGTTTCATTTTCTGTAAAATCAGAATAATACTAGCCTTATATGACAGAGTAATTTTGAACTAATGAGGATGTATATTTAAGTGCTTTGCAAATTATGCTTATCATGTATAAGTTATTTTACTGTTTAACTAACTGTCAGGCCCCCTTGTTCAGGAGAATCCTCTACCATCATTGAAATAGCTAAATCCATAGTTCTGTTCATCTTGGAGCATTTTGTGTGGAGTTGTCCATTTGAAAAGCAGTTTAATTATGACAGAATGCCGGGGGTGGGGGGTGGGGCACTGCTCCCATTGTGTTGAATAAATGGCACCCCCTCAAACACAATCTCAAATACTAAAATCAATGAGTAAATTTCAAGCAGCTGCCTTTATAACTTCTGACTTGCAGCGCCTATTTGAATCTATTATTTGCTTTCTTAGTCCATAACATTTTAATACATGGGGCAAATCTTTTTCTATTAGTATTCTCTCAAGGTCTTTTGTTGATCTTGGTTTCATTTGCTCTGGAGAACAACTGCCTTCCAAAGTTCCCTAAAGTAATATTTTTTGGTTTTTTTGTTTTGTTTACTAGCTAATGACTAATTTGCCATTAGCCTATTGGACCAACCCAAGAATAGCCTCCAAGTTTAGTGACCATCTTTGTTGTCATATACTAGTGATGTAATCACTAAAAGAAAGAAACTTAATTTTATGTTGCAGAAATGAGAGGCAGGCAGATATGACCGTAAGCCTCTAGAACCTTCTGCCATGTCAAATAAGCTAAGCCCTTCTCCAAAAGCCAGCCAGGAAAACATATGATACCATTTGCAATGGTAGAATGTTGCATGCTGTTCTTCTGTAATTATAATGGCCTGATCTGTGTGGGCTGGGTGAGTCTTGCTTAACAATCGTTAATCTACTGAGTCTTAGTATCAGCGTCCCATCTTGAGGAGCAGCAGTACTTGGCTGGATGAGTAGGGCTTTGATTTCATTATAATAAGGATAGCTTTGTTAAAATTCTGCTGCTCCGTGCTGCCTAAGGATTCTGGGAAGAGAAGGTTTTTCTTCTTCTTTTTTTTTCCTTTTTTGCTCAGTGGGAATGAATTGTTTCTCTCTCTTCCATCCCCTAGGTTACTATTTGTGCTCTCCCTTGATCTCCTGCTTGTCCCTTTATTTCTCCACGTAGTGAAAGTTTCTTTCTGTGTGACCAGGAGTCTGTTTAGCAGACCATATTGTGAGTGAAGGGCCAGCGTTTGTTGCCTGATTTTGGCAACGCTGGGCAGTCAGCTGGGATGTAATTAAGACTCTGAGAACAGGCTGTCTTCTCTACGGGAAGGGCATGTTAGATGGTGCTGGGATTTGGGGCTGTCAGTTTGGCCAAGGCTGGAGACAGAGAGCTAGGGACAGAGATATTTCCTTTCATTTATAATCCCTTTATGTACAGTGTGTGCACTTGGCGAAGTTTACATATAACCTAGTGGCTAGAGCTTACAAGCCAACACAGGGAAATTAGCATATGTTACATGTATATTTTAGTAATATTTTAAAGCAAGTGCATATTTCCAAAGTGAATTATGCATGGATGACAGCAATAGGGTTGTGTTGCACTGGGTGTCAAATCCCACAACTTTTTGTCGAGACTGTGGGTTTTACACTAAAAAGGCAGAAAGACTAAACGAAGTAAAACAGTTTTAATTTTTAACAGTTTGGTTCGGCCCAAGGAGCCAGGCTGTGACAGATATAACTGACATTTGAATAATTGGATTAATTTAGAGAAGGGCAAATCCGGTTTTGACGGTTGTGCTTGTGTGTATGTCTTTTTTTTTTTTTATTTGCGGGAATGGAGTTGTGTGGTTTAAATATGCACTTTATGTGATGCCAAGCAAAGCTTGAGAAAATGCCACAAAATTTATGAAATTGTGATTTAATTAGTTTGTTTTTATATATATGTGGGTACGTGTGTGTTCACACAGTATTGTGCATTCTTCATATGCTACTTAAAAGAAATTCACCATGTACACTTTATTCACCACAGTCACATACATGTATACGTATTGCATGTATAAGCATATTGTATGTACACTTAAGAACTTAGTAAATCCAGCTCAAGGATAGCATACATGACTTCATAGGCCACACGGAAAGTGTACAGACAAGGAAGCTCACTATGATACTGGCAAGCCCCTTTCTTCCCCATATCAAGGTGTTTTAAAAAATCACAATGTAGCTGGGCTCGGTGGCTCAGCCTGTAATCCCGCGTATTTGGGAGGCTGAGGTGAGTGGATTGCCTGAGCCCGCGGGTTCGAGACCTGCCTGGGCAGGCGAGACCTCATCTCTACAACAAATTTAAAAAAATCAGTTGGGCGTGGTAGCGCATGCCTGTAATTCCGTCTACTCAGAAGGCTGAGGCAGGAGAATCGCCGGAGCCCAGCAGGTCGAGGCTGCGGTGGCCGGGAGCAGCCACTGCAACTCCAGTCTGGGTGACAGAGTGAGACTCCAACTCAAAAAACAAACAAACAAACAAACAAATCACAATGCAGTGGAAGAAAAGCCTAATTTGATATCTGAGGTATCAGTAGCCAAATTACACATGGTTAATTCCTCAGCCCTAAGTTCCTTCAGATTTATGTGACTTTTTTAGCTTCTTGTCTAAAGATAAGCTCAGCAACATAAAGCCAAGTACAACACCATAATGTCTCCCTCCTCCAGAAATTCTGTTAATGAACTACACCATCTAAAATCAGGCCAATACTAGAATTTGTAGTAGGCAGTCTTGAATTGTGGCTATGGGCTGGCTCTAAGAGCCTTTTTCCCAGCAGGACATTAATAGACATTAACGCTCGGACAAGAAGTGTTGATGTGTGGTTTATAATGTTAGCACCCAGTTAGGCAGGTATAACACATGCTGTAGGAATCTTGTACTAACACATGTGTGTGTTGAGTCAGATTAATGAGAACCATAAAAGGAGAGACATTCTGTTTGAGCGGGGACCTCATCTTTCCTCCTTTTACCAAGCAAACCAGTGCTCAGCTGGGTGGCAATGTCCTGGTGAGCTGTTTTCCATATTAGCATAAGGAGGATGTTTGAAAGTTTTGTTTTGCTCTATTGTTATGTGATCATGAAGCCCAAACTGTTAGTCAGTACTTCACATTAAAACTCCTTTTCATCTAGTGCCATTCAGGCTCAGAGAAAAGGAAACTTTCAGAATGCAATTAGACTGTGAGGCAAAAGTTATTTCTCTCTTTCAGATTTACTCAACTGTTCTTCAAGTGTTTCTGAATGATTCTGAGACACTTTCTGGTTTACTTTGTAAATGGGGCAATGAAGCTTTCTTGTCTCCTGACTGGCTCTCCTTAGAGAATTCTCAAAGCCTTTTAAAATTGTGTGTTTTTCTGGGGCAGCCTTGAAAATCCCAGGAGTGAAGTTGCCATCTGTCCTTTATATTAAAAGAATCTTCTGTATTGTATACCTGATGTGCTTGTCCCAGAGATAGATGTTGTTAATTAAAGGACAGCATTTGTCCTTTATCTGAAATAAATCTTCTCTCTTTCCTGAAGAACAGTTTCCCAAGCCTTAGGAAACAGGTAAGGACATTCTGCCCAGGTGTTTACTAAAGGTCTTTGGTTCATTATCTGTCCCTCCACATTCACTAGATCTGACGTGTAGACTAGGAAATTATTTGCTTTTTGTTCTTTGCTTTTCTATTAATTCATCTATCAAGATTATATATAGTTTTTTGTATGGGCTTTAGTAAATGAATATATCATATACTTACTGGCAATTAGTGACATTTTTTTGTGGAGATTCACAAACAGCAAGTTTCCATACATTGTCACCACACTGCATCTTTATGCGGTACATGTGACGGCACCTGTATCCTCCAGTGCCACCTCTCTACTTTGCAACTGCACAGTTTCTGTTCCTATACCTTGTGCCCCTAGTAAAAGAAAAATGCACATATCTGTCTGCAGCAAACAGAGCCAGAGTTCTGCCAGACCATAGCTAGAATGTATAGAGGGAGGAAGAAAACATCTTCCTCAACTTGCTCCATCCATGTCTTGGAAAATTCAAAAAGTCATTTGGATCTGTAATATGGAAAACTACCTGGCGTCATGTGGCTATGGCTGCTATCTAACAGTGCGCTTGCCTCTGTCACTGTGAAACACAGAGGAGGAAGGCAGTCAGGACCTTGCTGTGGACCAGCTTCAAGGAAAGGACAGAAGATTGCATCCACAGAGTCTCTAGACTGAGGAACACTTCCTGGGGGAGGAGATGAGGTGTGTCCAATGATTCTTTTGTTAGCAGAGAAGACCCTGAAATCACCTGTGGCATATGACGAGAGTAGTGCATTGGACTTTAATTTTCTGGTGACTTAACAATCCAAACCAAAGCTTTGGTTTAATAGGCAGTGACTCCCATTTAAAAGAGAATCTAAATTAGGCACAGTTCTCCATAATTTTTTTTCTTAATCACACCAACTAGGAATAAGGCAGGTGACATAAGAGAGGGAAGCAGTCTTTGGTGAAAAGACAACAGGGGTGGTGGTGGCCTTGGCAAATAGCTATCTACAGGAGAGTCACCTCCTAACTCCAAACAGTGGTTACCTTGTGGGGATCTGGGCCCAGGGTTGCAAATGCTTAGATTTTTTCAGCAAATGCTGTGAATGTGAAACTTGGAGAGTTTCAATGTTGGCAGATAATTCACTGTTTTTAAACAATGGAGGCCAGATAAAACAACTGTAGTGTGATGTCCTTTATGAGCTGCTAGTTTGTATACACTAATGTATATAATGCAATAACATAAGTGGGGATATTCTATATAATAACAACGTGGAAACATTTAAAAAATAGAAACTCAGCCCTAAACAACTACTAATATTTTGGGTTATTTCTCTTTAAGTCTTCGTTTACTGGGTTTTCATTTTATATGCTTGTTTTAAAATAGTTGTAATCTTAGGCGCCTGTGATTTTTTTTTTTTTTTCACTTATCATTTTAGGCAGTTTCTTTGTATTCCATCAGGGGAATGTATCACAATATGCAAAATCATTTCCTTGTTGAACATTTAAGTTGCTTTGATTTGACATCATTATAAGTTATGCTAGAATTACCTATTTGTTTATACTGCTTTTTACTTATTTTGGATTAGTTCCTTAGAATCTGAAAGGAAGATTGCCAAGGCAAAAGTTATGAACTGGGCATGGTTGCATGCACCTGTAGTTACGGCTACTTGGAAGGCTGAGGCGGAAGGATCGCCTGAGCCCAGCAGGTTGAGGCTGCGGTGACTGGGAGCATGCCACTGCACTCCAGCCTGTGCAACAGAGTGAAACTCCAACTCAAAAAAAAAACCCAAAAAAGTTATTACTGTTTTTGTGGCTTCCAATACATGTTGCCAAATTGCTTTCCAAGTGCTGCACTGATTTACACTGCAATCAGCAAAGTATGAGTATGCAGGTTTTCATATATCCTTGCAACATGGTTATATTTTAGAGATTCCCACCCCCAAAAATTGATAGGTGAAAAGTGGACTTTATTGACATTTGAGTTTGCATTTTTTTGAGGTTTTCCCATAAATCTGTTGACTAATTGTGTTTGTTCTTGTAACATCTGTATTTTCTAAGGCTAAATGTTGTTGGGTTTTGTTTGTTTTTTGAGTGTGTGTGTTTTGAAGTTCTTTTTATAACAATTGAAAAATAATTTGGGAAGAACCTCCTCGTCAAGGCCTTCCTCCAGGGGACCCCCTATCTCAGCAGTGCTACAGCTGCTACTTTCAACTGTGCGTTAACTTGGAGCTGAGCCAGGGCCTAAGCAGGATCCCCTTCCCGAAGAGGGGCTCTTGTGTGTCTGGTGAACCACACGCTCAGGGCTGTATCTGCCAATATGTTTTTGGCAGAGCCATCTAATAAAATCCCATCCGCACAGTTCTGTGAAATGCCGTCATAAATTTGGATGATGATTACCTGATGCCACTTTTTGGTAACAACTAATCTCCATGTCTTAAATGGTTTTTGTCCATTGCCTTCCCACTTCCCTCCTTCAACACTTGGCTTGGTACATGTTCTAACTACAAATGGTAGGTAATCTGAGTTTCTTGTAGCATGGTCTAGTTGAAAGGGCACTGAGCCAGTAAGATGGAGACAGGGGTTCTATTATTGGCTCTGCCTTGTGTTTAATAATAACTTAACCACCACAGCAGATATTTTCCTGTGCTGAGATGCTTTCTAGCATTCTTCATATGTTCTTAAATCCTCATAGCAATCCAATGAGGTAGGCAATATAAGTGAAGACCCAAGAAAACCTGGAATTATCTTTTGGGAAAGCAGACCCCTTGTAGTACAGGCTTCCCTAGCTAGGTAAAGTGTTCTAGGAACCCATCGGTATCAGTGTACTAGCTAGCATTGTTAGAGGCTGCGTTCGGCTTCAGGAAATTTTTTTGGAGATTTTTTTCAGTGTGTTTGCTCATTTTATGATAGATTATTTGCAAGTGCTCCTGCCCATACTGTGCTGAGTGTTCAGCAGTTTTTTGACCAAAAGTGATGTAACCCTTGTGCCCCACCCTCCCTATTCACCTGATCCCGCCCCAAGTGACTTTTTTTTCTTCCTTTGATGAAAAAAGTCCTCAAAACGTTTTACCAATATGAAAGAGGTGAAACAAAGAACGGCAGAAGCACTAACACTAAAAGGCATCAAAATTGACGAGTTAAAAACTGTCTTGAGCAGTGGAAAAAGCATCTTGATAGGTGTATTTCATCAAACCAAGAGTACTTAGACGGTGACTGAAGTTTAAACATGTAATAATAAATTCACAAATTTTATAAATAAATTTTGGGTTTTTGGAGGTTCCCCTCTTATATTATTCCCATTTAGGTGAGGAAACTAAGGCTCAGAGAGATGAAATACTTGTCCAGTGTCACATGTTATCTCTGATGTAAAGTGAGTTTTTTATTTCTATAGATCTCTGTCCTCCCATCTGCAAAATGGATGGAGTTGCTTCTCTTTAACTCATAGTGGTGTCATGGAACTAAAATAATGTCATATATATTAAGTAGCATTGAATATTGAAATCAGGACATATAATAAATTAACTAGTTCACACCTCTGGCACTCAGCTTTTTCATTCATAGAATGTAGTGACCCAACCAGATTCGTTTATTGGTTACTTATAGCTATAACATTTCCTCACTGGCTATACTCAAATCTTGGTGAAAAAAGCCTGTGTGGTTCCCAGGGACTGCGCACACCGCACAGGAAGTCAGCTCTGCACTTCAGCTGCATCTATCCCTCTCAGCCAGTTTTTTTTGAGTTGCCCAGTTTGGATTGCAGTGGTACACTCATGTCTTAACACAGCTTCAACCTCCTGAACTGTGGTGATCCTTCCGCTTCAACCTCTCGTGTAGCTGGGACTATAGCTTTGCGCCTTAACCTCTCGTGTAGCTGGAACTCCAGCTTTTTACTACCAAGCCTCAAGCCTGGCTAATTTATATGTGTGTGTGTGTGTGTGTGTGTGTGTGTGTGTGTGTGTGTGTGTGTGTGTGTTATATGTATATATGTATATAACAGATGTATATGTTATATGTATGTATATGTTGTAGAGATGAGTTCTTGCTATGTTGCTTAGGCTGGTCTCAAACTCCTGGGCTCAAATGAACCTTCTACCCTGGCCTCCCAAAGTGCTGGGATTGCAGGCATGAACCACCATGCCTGGCCCTCAACCAGTTTTCTTAGGATGGAAGTGCAAACTTTTAGGAAGAAAGACTCCCACTCTTTAGTATGCAGAGAGAATACAGGGAAATTCTCATAATGGAGCAGTTGAAGTATCAATGCCTGCCAGCCACTTTAAAGCCATATGAAACTGTTTACTTTGGCTCTGGGGATTTGGGACCTCTTAAAACATAAAAAAGGGAACATGCCCTATTTCTTTTTTTCTTTATACTTAATCCTCAGGTAGGAACTTAATTAACCAAGGTGGTTAATGGAGGAAGTAAGGAAGTGAGTCAACTCCAGGCAGAAATACATCCAGGCTTATTTGCATATGTACCATTTTAAAAACTAGGGGTTCAGGATCCCATATGGCTCTTAGTCTTCAAAGCAAAGATCATCAGCCGTAGACGAGAAACAGGTGGCCTGGCACAGAGAGCAGAGGTTATTTTTGCTGCTGGGCTCCCGCCATTTCAGAGTTTAACAGTGGCAAGACTGCTCAGCTGGAGGCTGACCCCAGATGCACTCTCCTTGTTGGGGATGGAGCTGACCCACGTTTGCTACTGGAAGTAAATTTCATCAAATCTAGGTCACAGTTAACACTGGCGGAAAATCTCCATCTAAACTTATTTCCATTTGCTACTTAATTGCTGCTTCCAAATCTGATTCATTTGGAGTGAAGTAACAGCCTTAATTGTTCCCCCGTGATGGATGGCTCTTTAAAGCCTGTGATGATGATATCTTGGCATTTTCTTTTAGGTCAACACTAGGGCACCAGGTTGAAAAGGCCTAGTTTTGAGGGTGGTGTTACAGTCCAGGAGTTTGGAAAACTGGAGTCTACTTCTGGCCCCACCTCTCCCTAAGGTTCATTCTCACTGTTTCTAATATGAAGGGATTTGGACTAGGTCAGGAATTTCAAATTCAAATGCCAAGCGACAAGTAACAAAAGAAGTGGGAAGGGAGAAGATAAGAAGAGGGATAGTGCCAGGTGTGGTGGTTCGAGACCTGCTCGGGCAACTTGGAGAGACCTGTCTCCACAATAAATCAAAAAATTAGCCAGGTGTGGTGGCACATGCCTGTAGTTCCAGCAACTTGGAAGGCTGAGGTGAAAGGATCACCTGAGCCCAGCAGGTTAAGGCGGCAGTGGCCGTAAGCCTGCCACTACACTCCTGCCTGGCAGGAGTGAGAGAGACTCCAACTCAAAAAGAAGAGAAATAGTAACTGGAAAGGCACAAAGGAACATTGGGGGTGGGGGTGAAAATGCATATCTTGATTGGGGTGATGGCTACATGGCATGCACATTTTTAAAAACTCATGGAACTTATACTTAAGATCTATCCATCTTACCATGTATAAAATGAGTGAAAATGAAACTGTAGTAAACTGGAGAGTATATATCTTACTTAGAGGGGGCAGGTTGAACTTTGGTCAATGGTTTTTCATTAGAATATGGGCCCAGTATTGCCACATTTTCTTTTCTTTTTTTTTTTTTTTGAGTTGGAGTCTCACTCCATTGCCCAGACTGGGGTGCAATGGTACACTCACGGCCACCCCAGCATTGACCTGCTGGGCTCCGGTAAGCTTTCCACCTCAGCCTTCCACCTCAACTTACAAGTAGCCAGAACTACAGGTGCATGCTACCACACCCAGCTAATTTATTGTAGAGATGAGGTCTCGCCAATTTGCCTGGGCTGGTCTTGAACCCGGGACTCAGGCAATCCACTTGCCTCAGCTTCCTAAAGTGCTGGGATTACAGGCTGAACCAAGAAATTCGGATAGTTATATGAAATCATAGGATGTGTAGATTTATGGGCCCTATTTGACCAATCAGAATACCAATTTGTGACCTCTGAACTCAGGGCTTCTTAATTTGACTCTAAGGATCATTTTTAGCTTTAACATTGAATGATTCTAGCTTACAGTGAGACTTTGAACAAAAAAAATTAAATTTGTCTGTCCCTCAGTTTTTTCACCTGGAAAATGCTGATAATGCATGACTAATCGTGCAGGGATCTGATGAAGAGCATATGAGGTAATTTGTGTAAAAAAAAAAGAAAACCAAAAACAAAAAAAAAAGAATAGGTAATGTATAAATGTAAAACACTATTAGCTTTTTATTTTAAAATTTTGTTTACATTTTTAGAATTGCTGTTGTTCAGAATTGAAGAACTAAGTTCTTTATAGATGGCTAATAAAAACATCAAGAATTCATCATGAATAAATTCCTTGCCTGCAAATGATCGTGCAGACTTTTCATTATCCATAGAGGGGAATGTTTCTGTTGTATGTGACAAAAAGAAGAGGCGTTTCATTTGTATAGCTGCTCATATAAATTGCAAAAACTCTGAGAGCCAAAGTCCAAGGTACAGCAATAGCATATAAGGAAATGAAGCTGATGCTATATTAAAGATTCCTTGTCACATGCACTCACTGCCTAGGAGTCGGAATGTTCCAGCCTTGTCACTGACATTTTGTGAACAAGCAGCCTGTATTGGATGGTGATAAATGGATTATCTTAAATGTCATTCTGTACAGTTTTAGAGTTGCAAGGAGAGTTTTGATATTGAGTTGTTGGTTAGTATATTCTATACCAATACTTTATGATAAAATAATCTCCTCAAGTTACATCCAGAAATGTCAAAGTTGCTTATTTCTTCAATCACCCGTAGCAATGTTTCCATTACAAGATATGCAGAGAAGATTGTGTAATAATGTCAGACTATTTATAGAATCGTTTCCTAGGAATCTCTAGTCTCCTTGAGTTGTTTGTGTATTTAATACTAGAGATTTGTTTTTATACTTATATATGTTTTTCTATTTCTAAATTGACTTCAGCTGAGGATTTACACTTTAGTTTTTATATAGAGCACATTTAAAAATTGACAATATTGCATTTGAAAACTAAAGCAAGGGCCAATCTAGCATTTTTAAAATATAAAGATTCACTTAATTTGGCTTTAAATATTATAATTTTTGGTGGTCTATCTGTGCATTAAACATTATAAGGGTGTTCTATTCATAATAGATTCTAAACCTGCTGTTTATTTAGTATAAAGCATTATGCAATACCTTGCCGAAAGAGGATTTATTATTTATGCTAATTTATGCATTATTTCATCTTTAATATTTCTTTGACACCCCAATTTAATAAAATTATTAGTAGTACACAGAATTTAGTCATTTGTATAAAGATGTGGTCCAGTGGGTTATATAAAAATATGCACAAAGTAGATTTTGAAAGTATGTCTCAAGTTTTACTTGGCAAAGTTATTCTAAATATTGGCTTTCTTACCTAAAGATAAGATCTTTCTAGACACAAATATTGAAAATAGTCAATTTGTCTATACATAGTGGCTCCCTCCAGCCTTTCTACACTACTAATCTTACCCCCACATCCTCCTTTATAGTCCTTAAAAAGGTACATGGAATTTGTATTTTAAAAATCAAAATAATATGAATAATATTAGATTGAACCATATAAGATTACTATTTTTGTGGAGCACAGCAGTCACATATCAGCAATTTTATGTGGCTCACCCTTACAGTTAATATTTATACTGTGTTTACTGTATGTCAGACATGCACTGGACATACATGAATTTATTGATTGATTACACCAACACTATGGGTAGATACTATTATAACCCCCAGCTTACAGATTAAAAAGCTGAGTCACAGATTCATTAAGTAACCGTCAGAAGCAGGCAGGCTACCACCAGAGTCTTTGCTTATAGTTACTATTCTGTGCTACTTTCCCGAAAAGCGAAGTTCCCCGGCTCTCCTATGATATCTATCACTCTTCACTGCAAAAAGTAATATGGACTTAGAGTCTGTAACACTGGGTGATCTGTCACAGAAACAAAGAACTAGGTATCACATGTTCTCACTCATAAGCAGACCTTAGAACATTTATTGTAATACTATAAGAAAAGAATTGGCAGTAGTGGGAAACTGTCAGGGGAGTGGGGGGGATTGGCAGTAGTGGGAAACTGCCAGGGGAGAGGGGGCAGACCTCATCAACAAGGTTACTTGCATAATGAACATATGTATACCTAACCCTGAATTGTACCCCACATCTTTAAAAGTAAAAATAGAAAAAAAAGTAACGTGATCATCTAAGTGTGTATCCTTTGAAATCTTCCTCTTATACCAACAGGAAATACACAGTATTTTGTTCTTTTTATTCTTTTCAATACAATATCTTAATTTCTTCCTTTCTTCATTCTTTCTCTTTATTTTTTACAAAAATGGTGTAATCTGTTATAGTTTTACACTTATTTTAAACTGGCTTAGAAAGCTATTCATATATTCATATTAATACATGGAAATCTAAGTAATTCCTTTTGGCAGTTACATGATATGCATAATATGTATGGTAGGTATAGCCTACTTTATTTAAATACTTTGCTATTGATGATGTATGAATTCTTTGCATTACAAACCATATTGCAATGAACGCCCTTTTTCATGTTTGTTGGGAAATGTATGGGATATTTCTCTAGCATAGATCCCAAGAAATGATATTAACAGTGTCTGTACATTTAAAATTTTGCCACTTGTCAAGTAGCTTTCTTTAAAAACTATACTAATTTATATTACTGTTAACTCTCATATGGAAAATTGGTATAAATTCATCAGTCTTATTTTTGCCACTTTGATAGTTAGAAAATTCTGTCTCATGGTTATAATTTGTGTTTTCCTATTAGTGGGCATCTTTTCATATTCTCATGGTACACTTTAATTTCTTCTCAAATTGCCTGTTCATATCCTTTATGCATTTTTTCTGTTAGGTTGTTTGTCTTTCTTTTATTGATTTGTAGTTCTTCATATGTAAGATGTTCTCTTCTATTGCATATGTTACATATATGTTCTCTTAGTCTGTCACTTGTTTTTTGTTTAAAAAGCACGAAAACAGCTAACAACATCTCTAAAAAAAGAAAATAGAGAAAAGCAGGGCCTACAACATATCAAAACAGAAAATTCTGGTAATTAAGCAAAAAATAAAACAGAATTCATAGTGCAGAAACTGACAAGTAAACATATTAATTAAAACATTTAATTATGTCTTTTATCATACGTCTTAATATAGTATTCTTTTCGTATATTCTTGTCCAATGTGTTATTCTTTTCCTTTATAGTTGTTGTACTTTATATCTTTTTTAAAACCACCTTTCTTACTCTGTTGTAAAATAACTTGATTTTTACTGTATTCTGATGCTTTCATAGTTTTTAATTTTCATAATTTTTAATGTTTACCTCTTTAATCCACCTGAACTTTACCTTTGTGGCTGATTGTTAGGTAGAGATTAACTTTATTATTAGTTTTTCAAATAAGTAGTCAATGGGTACAACACCAACTATAGAATAAACCATCCTTCTCTACATTGATTTGAAAAGATACTTTTTTCTTTTCTTTTCTTCTCTTTTTTTTTTTTTTTTTTTTTGCATCAAGGTCTTACTCTGTCGCCTAGGCTAGATAGCAGTGGCATGATCACAACTCACTGCAGCCTCAACTCCTGGGCTCAGGCAACCCCCTTTCTCAGCCTCCTGAATAGCTGGGACTACAGGTGCGTGTCACCATGGTCAGTTATTTTTTTTATTTTTTGTGGAGACCAGATCTCACTATGTTGCCTAGGCTGGTCTTGTACTCTTGGACCCAAGCAATTCTCCCACCATGGCCTTCCAGAGTGCTGGGATTACAGGTATGAGCCAGCACTCCCTGCATGAAAAGACACTTGTCAAATTCCCATATGTTTACTTGTCAGTTTCTATGAATTCTGTTTTATTTTTTGCTTAATTACCAGAATTTTCTGTTTTGATATGTTGTAGGGCCTGCTTTTTCTCTATTTTCTTTTTTTAGAGATGTCATTAGCTATTTTTGTGCTTTTTTCTTTCAGATAAATTTTAGATTCAGATAGTCAAATTTCATTAAAAATTTTAAATTTTGTTGTCATATTTATTATAAGTTCATTGAAGGTATAGATTTACATGTTAGAGATATAGAATTGCATGTTAGAAACAATATTAAGTCTACTTTTTCCATTGACATGTTATATATCTTCATTTATGTCATCTTTTGAGTTCTTAAGTGAATTGTTACATTTTCTTCACATCTTCTTATGATTATTTCTAGACATTTAATTGTGTTTTTTGCTGTTGTAATGGAATTACAGGTATGTAGGGTAGCTGTTGATTTTTTAAAAATATTGTCTAGTTACCTTACTAAGTTGTATTAGTTTTAGTAGTTTTTCATTTGATTCTCTTGAAATTGCTAAGTAATCAGTTCATCTAAAATAACAATGATGCTGCCTTTTTCCGACACATATACTTTTTTTATTTTCTTTTTTCCTGTCTTAGCTGAGCTTTCTGGAGTATTCTTAAATAATAGTAAGAATAGTAGGCATGCATATATTTTTCCTGTTGTTAATTGGAATGCTTCTAATGCTTTATGATTAGGCTTGAGATTTGTTGAGATTTTTGGTAAATACCCTTTATTAAGTAAAGAAATTTTTATTCCCTATAATTGGTATTTCATTTTATCAGATACTGTTTTGGGGGAAGAGGGTATCTACTGAGATGACTGCATAGCTTTCTCCTTTAATTTTTTCATGTGGCATATTATATTGTTAAATCCTATACTGTTGAACCATCCTTGTACTTCTGAGATAGAACTTACTTGATCCTGATGTAATAGATGCAGGAACTTGATTTGTAGGAATTTTGTTTGGTGTTTATGGTTGAGATTTTTCTGTAGAGGCATGTTTTAATGCTTTCTGACCCTAGTTAACAGGTCTTAATAGAATTCATACTTTCCTAACTTTTCTGTGAAGTTAACCATTTTGAAGTTTGTCTGAGATTGGGCCAATTTAACAGCACAGCTTTTGCATGCAACTTCCTACGTCAAAGTTTGTTTATATTTATAATTTTCCAGAAGAAAGGCATGAGTTTGCTCTTTAAACTGTTGCCTCCCAACTTCTTTATGGGGAAAAAGTATAATTTTTTTTGAAGTGTGCATGATGCTGCACCTTTATGAAACCTGTAATTGCTACCTTTCTTGCTCTTCATTCTTGTTCTTCCTTCTTGCTCTTTGTTCATTCAAGTTATGGTTTTATTTAGTCCTAATTTATATAAAATGTTCCCCTAGAGATAGATATTTATTATTTTACAGAGAAAACAGTGAGTTTGGAGAAGACAACATTGTGTTGTTTTATGCAGTTATGTCACTTGTGGCAAATATCACTATTCTCAGCTGGGCACAGTTCACACCTGTGATCCCAGCATTTTGAGAGGCTAAGATGGGAGGATTGCTTGAGCCCAGGAGTTTGAGACCAGGTTAGGCAACATAGCAAGATGTCGTCTCTACAAAAATTTTAAAAATTAGCTGGGCACAGTGGTGAATGCCTGTAGTCCCAGCTACTTGGGAGGCTGAGGAAGAAGGATTGCCTGAGCCCAGGAGGTTATGACTGTGGGGGGCTATGATCATGCTATTGCACTCCAGCCTGAACAACAGAATGAGACCTCAATTTAAAAAAAAATTCACTAATCTCAGTGTATGTTTTCCTTTTGTATTTGTAGATAGCCTTCTCAACAGAGCACATCAAACAGTACTGTCAATTGATTGGCACTTGGAATATCGTGGAAACAGTATAGCTTGGTAGCAAGGAGCCCTAGGCTTTTAGTCTCTAACTTGCAGTGCAAGATCAAGCCATTGCATAACTTAACCCTTTGCACTTGGATGTTCCCTCTGAGGGGATGTCATAAATCTAACAAGCCATCGGATGTCCTCTTTCAGGGAACATAAAGAGATTACTGGTAATTTTACAGGACAAACTTATGCCAGTGGAACTTTTCAAAAATGTATGTTTCCTTGAAGTTTTCCATTCAAATTGCATGAAAAAGCAAATAAAGAGATGGAATATATACTGAGATATGATCGATCAGTTGAGAAGTGTTTTTCAGGAATCACAAGTGCATACTTCCACATCTTCGAACAACAGACTGGACAGTATATTACTTGTTATTAATGTGGGAGGAACAAACTGAGCCTACATTGTCTACTTGGCTAGAAAAACACCAGGTGGAAGACATCAAACAAATTACTGTTGCACAAGTATCCATGAACCTGCAATGCATGTCAGTGACTGTTTCACATGTTAGAAAAATACAAGTTATACAATTTTTATTTTTTTTTGTTACAAATAAGTTCCTCAATGTCCAAATTTCCATTGTAAGCCAAATATTGCTATAATAAAGTAATTGGTTCCAATGCTATACTACTTAATATGAAGTGATTCATTTTTTACTATTTTGTGAAGTGCACCAAATTGCTGGTAGATGATCTACAAGATGTCTCTGAATGCAAAGGGTTAATCTTAGATTCCACAAGTATACAATGAAGAGGTGAAAAGGGTAATCTCTAATTTTCTGTGTTAAACATTTTCTGATTCTGTTTATACATGCTCCTTCAACATTATTTCAGGATGCAACATTGTTTCAAGATTTGTAAATCTCCACTGAACTGTGCGTTTGTAATTTTATCATCACCATTTTGTTGTGTTCTTGCTCAATTTTATGTTTTTGAGATTTTGAATACATCTGCTTTTTAGCTAATTTTTCTTTTGTTGCTTAGTACTTTCTCTTACCTTAAAAATTAATAAATGCTTATTGTAGAGATTTTGAAAATTAAGAAAAGTACAAGAAGAAAATAGAAATTACCCATAATTCTACTACCCAGGTGGTTAACATTTGGTATGTGATTAGAAATATATCTGTACTTACAATTTGTATACTCTTTTTTACAGAATATTATTTTATCACTTATTACACACTATATTGAAAAATAATTTTACTCAAAACATACAATAATTTATTTTGTCATATCTCTTTAGTTTTTCTCTTTAAAATATTGATAGACATCCTTTTATAAGAATCTTTGGCACTTTCTTGAACAGATTTTTAGATATGGAATTACTAGGTGAAAGAGAATACATTTTAAGAGATACATTTGTTAATTCCTAACAAATTACATGTTCTTGATAAATATTTGTGAAATGAATGTTTGAATAAAACATTGCCAGTTTGATTTCTAGAAAGACGTACCATTTACAGTTTTATCAAGAGTTTTTGAGAAATGCCCCTCACATGTTTGGCAGCATGGACTGTTACATTTTAAAATATTTTTTCCAATTTTATGGGCAAAAAGTAACATCTCATTTCTTTATCACTACTGTAGTTGGACTTTTTCATGTTTTCAGCTGTGTGTGTGTGTGTGTGTGTGTGTGTGTGTGTGTGTGTGTGTGTGTGTGAATTTCTTGCCTTCTACCCATTTTCCCCTTCCTTTTGTGGCATACATATTAATTGTTAATAGCTGCAATGGCAGTGAGCCCATTTTCAAAGTGTTGCTACATAATTTACATTTACACCTAATTTTGGGGGTGGAATCCCAATTCAGAGGTCAATGAGAGAACTAAAAAAATCTCTGTATATCTTTTACTACTTTACTTTCATTAACTCTGCTTTCCTATATTACAAACTATAATTAAGAAGTGCTAGTCCGCTAGCTAAACCTTAAGCCAGAGCATCGTGTCTCAGTAAGTCTGGTATCTGGATCTTAAAACCTGGCTTCTCAGTTTATGTTGTTCACCAGTAAAACACTCACGGCTCTACATACCATGAAGAGAACCAGGTTTGCTGATCTATGCTCACGTGTGGCCTTTCTGAGTCAAAATACAAAGAAGGTAGAACCAGTCCCACCCTTAAGTCTGGAAGAACTGGTTATTCATGAAGTGGAGCCACCTGACTCTTAATTATTTCTGACTAGAATTCCTTGGTTTATTCTACACTTGTCTTACTTGTGGATATCGGGGTCATTTGAACAAACAATTGTGAAATTAGTAACTAACCTCTGATTTCTGGTGAGATTGTTTAACAAACTTTTGCTACCTAGAAGCCAGACTGGCTGGAAAGACACCTGTTGATGCATTTTTCATGTTCAATACTAGGCAAACAGGTTGTAGCCTACCTATGAACTCCAGACTAAGGAGACTGACATAAGGGGGAGAGGGACTAAAGTCCAACCCACATTCCCCTCTTCTAACTTAGGAGGTTTTGTAGGGGGTGCCTTCTAATTTGCCGAAAGGTGCTGAAAAGAATAGCTGTGGCCCTGTGCAACAGTACATACAACTTGCAGAAGCACCTCTCCTTCCACACGGGTTAGGTTACAGAAAGCTGTATATTAAACTGTGTATGAACTGCATTAAGCAGCCATTTGGCAGTATAATCTGTTAGGGGTATACTTCTGCTCTAGTATTTAGGTTTGTTCTTATTGGTAAATCTAAATGGAAAGTTCTTAAGTTGGAATACTTCCAAAATATAAAATACAACTTTTTTTTTTTTTGAGTTGGAGTCTCACTCTGTCGCCCAGACTGGAGTGCAATGGCCACTCCCGGCCACCGCAGCCTCGACCTGCTGGGCTCCGGCGATCCTTCCACCTCAGCCTTCCAAGTAGCCGGAATTACAGGCATGCGCTACCACGCCCGGCTAATTTTTTGATTTATTGTAGAGATGAGGTCTCGCTGCCCAGGTGGGTCCCGAACCCGCGGGCTCAGGCAATCCACTCACGTCAGCCTCCCAAAGGCGCGGGATTACAGGCTGAGCCACCGAGCCCGGCTACAACTTTTTTTAAAAAATGCAATATTATTTTTTCCCAAAGTAGCCATAACTGATACAGGGTAAGATGCAAAACCACTTGCTCATACAGTTTGGAAAGACAAAATTCTGAATTTTTACAGATTCGCATTGTACGCAAGTGTAAACAGAGTATAGCCATCTAGATAGCTTGCATTCTCCACAGTATTTTAGGCCTAGCGAGCCATTATTACATTTGGAGGTAAAGTTCTAATGACATCTAAAGGTAAAAATCCATATTCCCCGGTGTTCCCCAAATGACTGCACCAAAAAAAGCAAAGCCATTGACTCTCTTAAGTAATGTCAGTTAACATGAAGGAAAACCTGTAGCCTTTCTGCCTTAAGCCATTTGGAGCCTAATTTCAATATCTCCATCCTGGGCTTTGGAGAAAAAAATCAGCAATGACTCACATCGCCCCATTCTGTTATTAGAAAGCATTATGGAGAAAATGTAGGCATGAATCTCAACCTTATTGGGGGTGAAGGCTAAGGATAGCATCCTGGTGAAAAGGAACTGCACACCTCCAATACACCTTTTTGGTCTGCTCAAATTCGTGACCGTGATGTAGTAGAGTGCTTTATGTGAAGTTACATTTTCCTTTTTCATGGTGTAAATTAAATCTTGAGTAATTTTCATTAGGCCTTTTGTTCACATACCATAAGCAATGAACAGATGAAGAAAAGCTTGATGATAATCATGCGTTTTAATGTTCTTATCAAGGTGTTTCTATGGAATAGCTTGTCTTTAGGGTTCCAAGAGACTTCGTTCTCACACCAGATCCAGAAGTTACCATTATAATACTTCTTGCAAGAACTTGTTCATCCTCACTGGTACAAATTTATGTCTTCAAATGACAGAATGTGCAGAAATATTGCTCTCTTGGAAGCTATACCCAAGAAACTTAGTTTTCTAACTGGGCTCTGCAGCTGTTGAAACTTCATCACCTTTCACCTGAATCTCTACTATGTTTTGCAAATGAGGAGCTGGTGAGAAAAATATGCAGCTCGAAGCTGGCAAAGTTTTAAGTGGGTAAAGCTTGTAGTGTTAAGATCATAGCCCTAAATTACTTAAGGGCTTCTGCTAACATGGAAATAAGACTCTTTGCTGCCGAGAGATTGGATATTCAGATAGATTTTTTTATGAAGGAAATAAATATTTCAACATGCAAACACTACCCAAGTGAGTAGTGATGCTTCAAAACAGGATCAGAGGTCAGGTTTTTTTCCTGTTTGCTTTTTGGGATGGCTCCAAGTTTAAAGGTATTATACATTACTACCCACCCTGAGCCTCACATGGTAAAGTAATTACTGCTAGCTAGTGCAAAATATGTACATTCATTTTTATTTCCAAAGATCCTGAGATTTCTCTCTGCGCTTTTTGTGGTCCTCATTATAAAAACTATATCATGAAGAGTGATGTTTTTTCTCCATCACAACTGTAAAAGAGACAAGCTGAAAATGCATGTCTGATAGTTCAACTTTTTTTAACAAACTTAATTTTGGAGGAATAAATAAGAATAGAATGTATTTATTCTTAGAGAATAGTACGGTTCATCTTTTATTGTTTGCCTTTAAAACATGCAACAGACCCCTAGGGTATTGGATAATTTTTTGAGGAGACGCTGACCTGGTGGTCAGCCAGTCCGAGTGAATTTGGGGCCCAGGATGTCTTCAGGCAAGCATAAGGATGTGTGGCATACATTGTTCTGAAACTCAAACACTGATTCTTAGTGGAGTGGAATTTTGCTGACTGTTGGAATTGCTAAACAGTATTTAGAGTTTCTGAAACCCTTCTCTGCCTTCAAGTAGGGAACATAATTATTTTCAGGGCAATTATTTAATCATCATCAAAAACAACACAGGTGGTCAGCTTCAATCTCTACAGGAGCCAGCAGGTAATGCCTGTGAGTGAAGAGGGGTAGGTGTAGTACCAGAGGGAGTTGTGGGGACAAGGAGCACCTTGAAAGCACACCCCTAATCTAGAGAGGACAGCCAGCACTCGCCTCCAGCAGACTATTGGCATGTTATTCAAAGAAACCAGACATCCAGATATTTATATGAAATGTACTTCTATAAAAATTGTGACAACTGGTAAAACACTGTTTGAAAACATACTTGAGGGCTGGCTTTGTCCTGCAAGCCACAAATTTGTGACTTCAGCTTTCAAAAATTGCAGAAGGTAGAGCTGGGTGCTTGGTGGCAAACAGTACCTTTCATTCTCCAGGGAAGGTTGTTGTAGCCTGGTGGATTGCAAACAATTACTGTTCTGTGACTTAAAACCTATTGTGAAAAACACAGAGTTTTTTGGAAATTGAGGGCAACTTGTCTTATTTGTGTCATTTCTTCTTAGTGACATAGCTCCTTTGTCAAGGCCAACTTGTAACGAAGTAGAGTTGCAGAAAAGTTTATGGGGCATAGCTGCCACAACTTGCTGTTCTTGCTAACTTTTACCCATCATAAACTTTCTTCTTCCTCTGTCCCATCGCCTTTGGAATGTGATATTCTTTAAAGTACATTCTGAGGCAGGACAAAATTCACGTTTCCTTTCTTAGAGTTCCTAAGCATCAACAGAAGATAGCGTTCAGACTGCAGTCAAACAGAGAAATCATCGCCTAATGTATAGTTTTCAGTAATGACTGGTTTAATAATGCTTGGATAGACAAGACAAGACCTTGACTAAACCTGTGATATTGTAATATGATTATTTTAATATTGATTCTTTCGGTTTCTTTTGGGTTGTCCAGCTGTCACTTTTTCCCTTGGCACCTAAGGCTTTTGGGCAGCAAGTGAAAGATGGAAATGTGTTTGTTTTTCAGGTCAGAGAGGAGTGGTGGTGGGTAAAGAAATTACAGTGTGTCCTCAGCTGCCATTGATGTCCTTCCAAATGGGTGAAGTTTAGTTTAAAACCTGCCATTAATTCCTGGCCTCTGGCTAGAGTGGTTACAAGGTTGCCTGTTTGTTCCAGTGCTGGCAGGGAGGGGCTTAAAGGGGAGAAGGGTGGCAATTAGTCAATGACATTTATGACCCATTTATAAAATACAAATGAAATAATTGGTTACAAAATCATGGCAAGCCCTCACTTGTCTTTTACAAACTTGTTCTCAACACATTGTGAAACTTTATGAACATTCTTTGCAGACGGTGAACAGCAGCCAGTCTGAAGAGACCAAGCCAAAGCACTCAACCCAAAGCTAGCGATGGCATACACGAGTCTCAAAGTACGTTCTCTCTCCTCTTCTCAAATAGCCTCACAGTTGTTGTAGATCCAGAGGCAGAGAATTTGTGGATTCCTCAGACAGGAGGGGATCATCACAGTTTTGGTGTAGGATGACCAGATATAAAAAAAAGAAAAACCAAATATTTCCCACAAATGCATGAGATCCCTCTGGGGTCTTTGCTAAGACTAGAATACCATGCATTTCTAAAAGAAGAGTAGCGGAGGGGCAGTGTACACATTGGCAGTCCCTTCCTGCATCCCCCATTAAAATACTGTGTGAGGTGACCCACATGTGGGGCCTGGGTGATTTTTCTGTTTTTCAAATCCCCGTTCAGTTCCTTGCCTCTAACTCTTGGTCTTTTCATCCTTTCCCATCTCTAGAGAGAGGACGTTTGCTGAATAAAATGAAACGGAAGGGAGAAGCCAATTATATTTTTAAAGTCAGGTATATTGGGGATATAATTTGAAGCTAAATTTTAAAAGAATTTGGTCATGTCTTTGAGAGAGGTGCTTGGATTATGCTAAATTAAAAGGTGTACCCCCAGTTTTAGGAGAGGTGCTTCCTTTAGTTTTTAAAAATTATTAAACATTTCAAGTTCTTGATCAAAAGTGGCTAACTGGATTGAAGTCTCTTATTTTCGGCACTCCTGAGCAAAATTTAGAAAAACTGGCTGGGCTAGTTTAGAGAAGAAAGCTAACGTGGGAGTATTTTCATCATGCATTCCTACTCTAAATCCTTTGCTTCTAGTGATAGACTCTTCTAATTTTGAAATAAGTTTACATTGCACTAACACTCCGTAAGTTCAATTTTCTTCTCATTCTGTTTAAAATAAGTGCCACAATCACCAAATACCTGAAATTCACTTTAGTTAAAAGTGATTTAAATAGAAAGGGACAAGCTAAGAATGGATATTACCCAGCAAATCCAGGTTAAACACATTCGAGTTTTTCCAGAGCACACTGTTTAGGATTTCAGCTTCCCATTCAGCCATCTCAGACCGGCAACATGGTGCTTTCCCTGCTCCTTTGTGAAGACTAACCATGTGTTCCCTTCACTGTGCACCAAAGCTGAATATCATCCCAAATACTCTGGATCCCTCTGACGAGTCTTTGTGTGGCACACAGGAAGGGATGGGTCATGAATATGCAATCACGGGCATGTAATGTTGTCTTCTGCTAAAAATACTAAAAGGGTGCTCTGATCTCAGAGTTGGGAGCTGATTTCTGATTTCAGCCTAGACAGGTCTGCTTAAAACTATAATCAAGCTGATTGTATTGCCCTGGAATTCTAATTTCCAATTTAGGGTTTTGCTATATAATCTCTAGTAGAGTGTGTCTAATCTTCATGAAACCCAGAGTCTTTATATAAACTCTATGGATTTTCTTCCCTATGTCTAGGCTGAGCTGAGCTGTTTCTTTAGACTGAACTATAGAGACATTAAATTACTGAGTAAATGAAGGCAGTGTTGTTGTGTCACTCTGTCTTTTTGAAAGACCAACTCAAATTCTGTCTGCTGTAGCTTTGATCCTTTTCATTTAATTCTAAGTACACTTGTTATTATAGTAACTGTTGTTTGTATGTTATTTTAGCTTTTTACTTAAGTAGCTATTTAGCAATTTAAATGAAAATGTAATTAGGTTACATCTGTTTTACATGCATGTAATACCACGCAGATGTAAACGTCTATTAAAGCCATATTTTCTCTTTGGCAAGAAAAGGCAAAAACAAAATTGCACCAACCATTGGAGTACGTCTTGCTCTTAAAATAAAATTTAAAAAAGTATATACAAAGTGCTATGCCATTGTATACGTGGTATGAGAGTACAGCACTTGGATTTTTTAAAAAGTAAAAAAATTATAAAAAGGAAAAGCACCTTATAATTTATCTGGATACAATATTTAAAATGGCAGTATAGCTGTTATCATTCTATGAGTTTGTGCACACAGGGATACACAACCATCTTCACATCATAAACACTGGTTCTTCTAGCATCACATATAGTGGAAAGAATCAAGGAACAGCCAGGATTTTAACCTAGCTCTGCTTTAAACTGACTTTAGAAAAACCATTTATTTAAAACCATATTTTTTAAGAAAAAAAAGAAGAATATTTACCCATCTTTTCTTATAGACTTATTATGAGGCTCAAGGGAGATAATGAGTATACAGATACTTTGAAAAGTACAAAATGTAATTGTTAGAGAGTATTATTAGTATATTAGTTTAAAAACAGCATGAACAATAAGTCCTCCAGATACTTCCACATTTTTGTGTGTACTATGGGAATTGAACTCAGAAAATTAATTCTCCTGCTTTGGGAACCATTGCCTCCCTTATAGCCTGTTAATAGGATTTATAAAACATCATTTTAGAGAAAGTCATTTATCTTATTTGCTAACGAGACACAAAATTTGGACTGTCTGGAACCAGGTAACATTTTAAGAGTTGCCCATTTGTTCCATACATGATCGCCTTTTCAGTGCAGTCATTTTTAATGGTGGTTTTTATAGCGTCAATAAAAATATTTTCATATAATTCTTCCTTGTAAATATGGTTAAACTTTTAGCTTTCTGCTACTTGGTGACCTGTTAAATAACTTAATGTACTTTGAAATTGATTGTTCAGTGCCAAAACAATAAGAAGCCAGGAGGAGCCAGGTTTATGGCTTTTGCATTGGGGCCCCAAGTTGAGCTATGAAGAAAAAAATTTTAGCAGGGTTTGGTTTTTTTTTTCCCATCTGATTCTGAAAGAGGAAGTGTGGACTAAAAATGTTTATTTCTCCTTCATGCCTGCTTTAAGAAGGTAGTATTTTAGATGGCAATAAAAGGAAATATTCTCCCAATAAAATAACATGACTACCATCTATTGAGCACTTAGTATATATCAAGTACTATTCTAAATGTTTCATATATTATCTCATCTAATCCTTTAGTGCAAACTATAGGATGATGTTCTATTGTTATCCCCTCTTTTATGGGTGAATAAATTGAAACCCAGAAAGGTTAAGAATCTTTCCCAAGGTAACATAGCTAGTAAGTAGTAGAGCTGGAACTTTAACCTTGGAAATCTGACACCAAGGCCTAAACTTTAACCTATTATGCTGTCCCTATCTCATGTACTACTAGGGTTTTTGTTGTTGTGGTTGTTGTTACTTCTTTGTATATGGGTTTTGTCATCTGAACAAATGTCTATGCCCTGGAAAGAATCGTAGGATATTCCTTCTGCCCTCTCCACCTTTTTCCCAATCTAAGAAACCTGTTTTTCAAAGACTTTGGTACCATAAGAATGATAAGCAATAAGATAGGGTGCTCATGGTACTTACAATTTGGTTAGTGAGGTGGGTAGGTAAGGGAGTATGGATAAATAAAATGCCAAGGAAGTTGACATACATGGTAAGTAAAGACTTGGCTGATATCTTCTGTGAGCACAGAGCAGAGGTAAATCAAGGTAGGTCAAGAGAAACTTCATTAGACGTAGACATAAAAGAATATGTAGGACTGTGATAAGCAAAGGTAACAGAAATAGAATGAACAGAGCCTTGGAGAAAAGAAAATGCAAGGTGGCCTATTGCAATAGTGAAGGCAAGACGTGGTGAAAGCTCCCACTTGGGCATTGGCAGAGAGAACATGAAGCAGGAAATAGAAGGATATTGCAAAGGCAGGATGATGGGATTTGGTGGTTGATTAGCAGTAGGGAGGGAGATAGTGGAGAATATGGGGATCTCTAGGATAGTAGTAATATTAATCATAAAAGGCAACTTGGATTTGCAAACTCATGTTGTTAGGAAAGTAGAAGCAAGTAGAAGGTAAGAACCTGGACCTTATATTCAGACAGTTCTGGGTCTGAATCTGTGTTCTATCACCTTACTGGTACAGATACTTTCAACAAGTCACCTGTTTCAAACCTAGTTTCCTTATCTATTAATACAAAATGGGAATAATCTTAGTACAGGTGACCATTGAACAACATGGGTTTGAACTGTGCAGGTCCACTTATAAAATAAAAATTATTCCAAGTGTGCCTGCCTCTCCTGTCTCCTCTTCCACCTCCTCCACCTCTTCCACTTCTTCCACTACTGCCAACAAGACCAACCCTCTTCTTCCTCCCCCTTAGCCTACTCAATGTAAAGATGAGGACAAAGACCTTTAGGCTGATTCGTTTCCATGTACCAAATAGTAAATATATTTTCTCTTCCTTAGAATTGTTAAATAACATTTTCTTTGCTCTAGCTTACTTTATTGTAAGAATACAGCACTTAATACCTATAACATACAAAATATATGCTACTCGACTATGTTCTTGGTAAGGCTTCCAGTCAGTAGTAGGCTACTAGTAGTTAAGTTTTGGGGGAGTTAAAAGTTATACATGAATTTTAAACTGTGGGGGGGGGTGGTCAGTGTCTCTAACCTCTGTGTTGTTCAAGGGTCAACTGTACTTACCTCATAGTGTTGTTGGAGATAAGTTAATACCTGTAGAGTGCTTAGCACAATGTCTCCTAGAACCCATTCAATGAATATCATATCGTAGCCTCTTACTTTGGGTGAGCTGGCTTTTATCCTTATAGATGAGGCTACAAAGTTTATGTAGGCGGAGTAACCCTCCAAAGTCCTACAACAAGGGAGGGCTTGCAGGGGGTGAGTAGAGACCCAGATTCCTGCCTCCTGGTATAGCCTCTGTTCTGCTCAACTCCAGGCTCCTCACTGCCTTCCTTCATACAGTGTCAGGCCAAGTCTTGTGGTGCTGTTACTTTCGCCTTCCTCTCATAGAGACTGAACACAGCAGAGGCAGGGCTGTCGCTTCTCACTTTCTATGGCCATTTATTGAGCACATATTATGTGTCTGGCATGCTATTACATGCTTTCAGTGTATTTTTGATGACTGAGTATAGGTTTTTGTCATCCCCCTTTGCTTTCACCCTGTAAATTAGACATTCATTTTTTTTCTAGAGTTCTTTTAGGCATGCCAGAGGGAGTTGTATTCTTTTGTGTGTGTCCTGTGGAATTTTCATGACAATATAAATTGTATTTCTTGATGACTCATTCCTACAGGAAGGCCACCCAAAACGTACCCTCTTCTGTAACCTAAATCTCAGTGTGTGTCCTTATTTTCTTTTTTTTTTCAGTGTATTCAAGTTAAGCCATTAAGTAGGTAATACACTGTTAAGCCCAGATCATGGTGCTTGGGAAAACAACACGCAAGCCTCGTGATTAGCACGCACTGTTAATTGTTAAGCTGCTGATGCTGGTGTCTGACCTCGCAGCACTTGTGCTGTGACAGCTCTTTCACATTGATGAGGTAAATGAGTATCTGCCATGATGGCGGGAGAAGCCTGGACACAGTATCAGATCGTGTTTCACCAGGAGAACAAGACTGATTTATTGTGTTACATGAGGGAGAAGTGGACCCGGCACCACTGCACCCCATGCTTTTTTATTCCCTTGTCTGCTAAGTATGCAAGCACAAACAGCTTTAACACAATTTTTTTACCTAGAAAGGAGCCTGGGGCTGCATCCAAGTACATTTAACATATGAAAATTGAGCTGCTTTGAACTTGTATGTTTTTGATAACTGCTTGGTATGCTTCCTGGAGGATCACCTGTAGGCTTTTCTTTCCAAATCCTAATCCCTTTGATTGAGTGCCAGGACAGATAGCTCTCATTGAATAACTCCAGTCTCATAATTCTTCGTTCATTCAGAGTTGAAAGGGAACAGCTCCAGATTCAATAGGCAAATCCTCAGATTTAGCTAAAGTAATTCAAACACTTTAAAACTGAAATTGTTTTGTTCGAAAATAGGGTTCAGATGGGCTACTGAATGTTTACACAAGCTAGATGCTGCCAGGAACTGCAGGATGGGGACGAAAACCACACTTCTCCCTGCCTTTCTCCACCCCCCTTGCTGTCTCTGTGACCAAGGAGGATTAAAAGAAGGATGACTTTGAGCATCAGAAGTTTCAAAGCAACCTGGCATGATTGTTTTTAAACGTGTGCATGAAAACATGCTTGACTCTTCTTGTTTTCTCTCCTCCGTAAAACCAGGCTGAACATTCCTATCCTTTCCTCCCAACCCCCTTTCAGAGGAAAGAAAACAACCATGTTCTTTTTATCTTCACAAATGTGCCTGGTGGGTACTAATCTAAACTAGTTCAAGATGCTTTTATTTAGAGGAACGGAAGGTGCTGCAGAATTAGAAATAAGGTGGCATATGGGCTTCCTTGCCATGCTGCTCCTGAGCTCGCCGTCTCTCTTTTGTTTTTGTGAGTTTTGGGCACCTACCTGGATTTCTGCTGAGATCCCTGTTTCGGATCTTTTCAGAGATCATGTTTACTAAAAGATAATTCCTTTCTGCTGAACATCCTGTGTCTGTCCTATTTGGCCAAAGAGTGTTTCTGTTGGGAAAAGCCATCTTCTTTGTCTTTGTGCCTGGTGCCCTATTTCAGAAGGAAGCTAGAAAAGTCATTTCCATGTTCTGTGTGTGATTGGGCCCCGCACAGCTTATCACAGTGACTGTTCCCTCTTGGTTGAACAACTCCTACCCTCCTCTTGGCCACCAGATGAAGGGAAGGACTGTAACCCATTGTTAGAGTGTTGAAGAGCTGAGTTTCCCACTCAATTTGAACTTGAAGCAAGACTAGGAGGTTTATTTCCTCCTAACTAGTTTTCTGCTTGCAAAATGGGGCTCCCTCACTAATCATTGCTACCAAGCCTTTGTAAAAATCATAGTCTGTTGGAAGTGAATGATGCTATGTGATAATGAAAAAAGTTCCAGACTGGAATTCACACTGTAAGGGAGGTTACAAAATGATGTAGCAGTGATCCATGGGAATCACATCTGAACACATTTTACAGACTTCTGTTGAACGCAGAGTTTTATCTAGGTCTGTACTAGGACTGACCTTCCTTAGCTTGTGAATTTCGACCCATTGATAGTATCAGCTCATTAACAGCCTTGTTCATTGGATCCTTCCCCTGTTTCTCCTTTTCTCTTTCTCTCCCCGTAAGGTTTTTGTGACATAGTAATCATTTATAATTTTAGGATGACTTCAATAGGGCTTAAAAACAGCACTTGATTTTAATGGATGCTGCTTAACCATAGAAAGATTGTGTCTGTATTGCTGTTGATTCTTACAACAATACTTTGGAACGAAAGTAGAAAGTTTATGACACATTTTATTATATTCCTAAATGTGAAAGAAGATTCTAATTTAGAGGTAAGTGGCTATACTTTTTAATTCTTATTTAGCCTCTGTAGCTGTTTTAATATCCCTTTTATGATTGACTGGTCGATGTTTTAAACAAGTTCTTCGGGGACTGTATGCCCATTAGTCCTTGGCAATAAAACCTGAACTTTGCTAAAATAAAACATGATGCCATGAAGCAATTAAGAAGAGAACTTTCAGAATGACTGTGAATATGAAATACAGTGATTTATATTATTAATGGATTTGGGGAAAACCAGCCCACCTCCTTTAAGCTCAACTATGTGTATTTGAGGGGTTTTATATTTTTAATTTATTTCTTTGTTTCTCTCCAGGCAGTAGGGGGTTCCACAGCAGCCTTTTAAAGTATACCAATCCTTCTTTGTAGCCTGCTATTTCTGAATATGAGCCTTTATTTCTTCATTTTATGTGGAAAATGGGGTGATGTCACTTAGGAAAGCATTTTTCCCCAAAGTAGTTTCAGGAACCAGAACCTGGTGAAGTGTTATTTAAAAGCGATAACATGGTAAAGCTATGCTTTGTGCTTTAAATAATCGTAGGATTTACAGGATATATCCCTAACCTATTCAGTTTTATGGAAGGACAAAATACAGAGATTCATTTTATCATAGTTTCTTAGAAACATTGAAATGCCGTTGACATTTATTTCTCTAACATTATAGTAAGTTCTTTGTGTTTATAAACTTAGTTTGTAGTAATTTAGGAGTGCTGCAATTTAGTAGTTATTTAATTTGCAAATGGGATTGGCCTCTCTAACCTCTGAAGGAAATAGTTCTTTTGATGCTTTGAGACTTTCGTGGACTCTCAGTTGCCAACTCCAGGATCAGGTTCAGGTCTGCAAACTCCTGACCTGCCTTTCTAGCCTCCTCTTCTGCCTCCTCTCCTAGCAGCTCCCTCTAGCTCCCTTACTTCCCATGGTGCGTCTGCTCCAGGGCAGGTCCTGTGCCCTAAATGTTCCATGTGCTGAACTTTTAAGTCCTCTTTCCTCTGTTCATGTTGTGTTCTCTCCATGGATTCCTCTTTTTCCTTTTCTTTCTTGCTTTTTTTTTTTTTTAGAGACAGGGTCTCACTCTGTCACCCAGGCTGGAGTGCAGTAATACACTCACGGCCTCTGCAGCCTCAAGTTACTGGACTCAGGTGATCTTTATGCCTCAGCCTCCCAAGTAGCTGGAACTACAGGCATGCCACCATGGCTAATTTTTAAAAAATTATTTTTCATAGAGATGGGATCCCACTATGTTGCCCAAGTTGGTGTTAAACTCCTGGCCTCAAGCAATCCTCCTGGTTAGGCCTTCCAAAGCACTGGGATTATAGGCCTGAGCCATCATGCCTGGCCTCATGGGTTCCTTGTTTACCTTCTCCTGGTCCCCAAAATTGTACCCTTCCTTTGCCTTCAAAGCACATGTTTCTTCCCCTAAGAGGACCTTTTGACTCCATATCTAGGACTGCCTCATATAACCTTGCAAGATATAGAAAGCAGAGCCTGTACAGCTGTGTACAGCATCTTCATTGGAATCATTCTGCTGCCCACCAAATTGCCCCCATCCTCAGTCCATGTCCATTGCTACAGCTCTTCCCTATTGCACTTATCATGTTAAGCTTGGCTGTTTGTTTATATATTTGTCTTCTTCCTAAACAGTGAGCTTCTTGAGAACAGAGTTGTCTTAACTATCTTTGTGTTCAAAACTGCTACAAGGAGCTGCACAGTAACTATACAATGAATGTATGAGCAAATGTTGTCTTACCTTAAAAAATATCAAGAAGGCAGGGAGGATCGCTAGAGCCCAGAAAGTCAAGCTTGTGGTGAGCTTTGATCATGCCACTGCACTCCAGCCTGGGAATGAGATCCTGACTTAAAAAAAAATAAAGTATTGTTGTACAGGTACTTCAAATATCACGACCTGACTGCTACTGATGACACAATCTTTTTTTTGAAATGGTGAACATGCTTGAAAATTCTAAACAAAACCAGTATTGATTTCCTTAGTTTACATGGCAGTTTAATCACATTTGCAAAGTCTCTTTTGCCATATTAGGTGACATTCAGAGGTTCTAGGGATTAGGATCTGCATATTCTTGGGGACCATTATTCAGTCTACCACAAACAGATAGAATTTTGTTTTGATCTGGGTGGTGGTAACAATAACAATTTTCATTTCATAGAAATTTATTCTGTTTGTGTGTATCAGTAAAAAGTTCGTAAGACAGAAAGGAAGGAGGGAGGAAGGGAAAGGAAGGATGGCCAGTTAGGTAGAAATAAACATAGAAGTCAAAAGGAGAGTCTGTTTCAGGGAGGAAATAATCAACTCTGAAACACTGCAAGTAAAATGAAGAGTTGAGCACTAACTTCTGAGATGAGTAACACAGGACTGACTTTTACAAAAGCAGTTTGTATGTAGTGGTGGAAGTGAAGACCTGATTAGAGTGAAGAGAAAATAGGAGGGGAGGAATTAGAGACAGCAATTAAAAAAAAGAATACCAAGAAGACAGGGCACGTTGGCACACACCTGTAATTCCAGTACTTTAAGAGGCCAAGCAGGAGGATTGCCTGAGCCCAGGAGTTTGAGACCAAACTAGGCAACGTAGCAAAACCCTGTCTCCACAAAAAAAAAAAAAAAAAAAAATTAGCCAGGCACAGTGGCATGCACCTATAGTCCCAGCTACTCAGGAGGCTAAGGCAGGAGGATCTCTTGAGCCCAGGAGTTTGAGGCACCATGGGCCATGATCATGCCAGTGCACTTCAGCCTGGGCAACCGAGTGAGACCCTGACTCAATAAAAGAAAAACAAAAAAACAAGAGATAACCAGTATAAGAAGTTGGCTGAAGAGAAGCATTTCCGCTGTTTTGAAAGTCATTAGCCCACGTGATACCACTGAAGAAGCCTCAAATGTGAGCTAATGACCATTAAACCCAGAGAGTATCAGGAGCTACTCAGAAATCCATGGTTGGCTAGTGAGAAACCTGGGGCTAGAAACTTGATCTTTTGGTTTCACAGCCAGGAAACCTGGCATCCACACCCATGTTATTCTGGCAGACACACTTTGTTGCCTATCCTACAGCCAATTCCCTATTTCTATCCTGCCTTCTTAACTCCGCTAAGAGAATCCAAATTTTGTGCAGCTGGTGGGGGGCAGTCTCACGATTTTAGGGAAGGCAGGCTCCTCTGACAGCCCAAGGTGGTAAGTCATGGTTGGGTTAAGCCACGTTTGGAATTCTTATTCCTCTTGCAAGCCGGGGGGCCACGTGACAAGTTCCAACCTGTGAGACATAAGACAGAGTCAACTAGGGGACTTTTTGGAAGGATTTTCTTTCTGGTAAAAAGACAAAGCCTCATGTTTATTAAAAAGAACCTTATTTTCCACCCTTTCAGAGGTGTCCTGCATTTGTGCATAGTGAGAAGACATGATACTAAAGCTTAACAACCAGCTTTCAACCATGCGGTAACAAGGAGAAAGACAAAAAACAAGCAAACAAACAAACAAACAAAAAACCAATTACAGTAATGTTGGTAAACCAAAGAATAGAAAGCCTGAGTTCATTATGACCAACCTTGACACCTCCCACCTTCCAACTTCTTGTTAAATAAATAATAAGTATCCTGTTGGCTTCAGCTTTTGATTGTTGTTTTTCTGCTACTTGAAACAGGTCACGTCCTAACTGATTCAGTTGCCATTAGAAGCAATAATAAAAATGTAGATAACATCCTTAGAGAAAAGGTGGTAACTGGATAAAATACATGGAAGTCATGACTTCATAACAATTAATAAGAAATTTGGTGACTGACCTCTGTTCTATTAAGTGTAGAGAAGACCCACTGAATAGCCCTGAAACATTCATCATTCAAGAAACATTAAATTTTTATTTCTTATATTCCTGGCACTAGATAGGATTCTTAGGATGTAGAAATAAAAGCCGGTTTCTATCTTCAAGGAACATGGAGTCTGACAAAGGAGACTGGTTAATAAGCAGATAATTAACTGAAAGTATGAGAGGAGTATGTTCAGGATACTGTGGAAATTCAAACAAGGACCATGAAACCCTATATAGGCTGGGGAAAAGGAGGAACTAGGAAGAGTTTCCTAGAAGATGTAATGGCTGACCTGAGTCTTGAAGAAGGGACAGGGTTTTGTGAGGCAAAGAAAGGGAAAGAAGAGAACAGGTATACAAGGAGAAGGGAAGGTTTGTTCTAAGGCAGAGAAGGCATGAGAGAATGGGACAGTCAAAAACTATAAATCTTAATATTTTCCCATTTGGGTTTGAATCTTTTTTGTTAAGATTTAGCAGAGCTAAGCCGGGCTCGGTGGCTCAGCCTGTAATCCTGTGCCTTTGGGAGGCTGAGGTGAGTGGATTGCCTGAGCCTGCGGGTTCGGGACCCACCTGGGCAACTTGGCGAGACCTCATCTCTACAATAAATCAAAATGAGCCGGGCGCAGTAGCGTGCACCTGTAGTTCCAGCTACTGGGATGCTGAGGTGGAAGGATCGCCGGAGCCCAGCAAGTTGAGGCTGCAGTGGCTGGGAGCAGCCACTGCACTCCAGTCTGGGTGACAGAGTGAGACTCCAACTCAAAAAAAAAAAAAAAAAGATTTAGCAGAGCTGATGGTAGCTACAAATATGTTTGTTATTCTCTATACTTTAGTTATTTTTGAAGTATTGTATAAAAAATTTTAAGTGAATAAATGAGAGGTGAAAAATGAAAGCAATAAGTATAAACTGTCGTTTCACAATGCGTAACACTCAGAACACCAGGTCCATGTGGTAGTAAATGATTGTGAGCCAAAAAAAGGAGATGACTCCATGGTCAGATAAGTTTGGTTAAATGGGAAATTGAATCGTGTTCATTATCGTAAGAATTCCCAGAACCCCATCTTTAAAATTAAATTAAATTTAAAAAAAAAGAATTCCCAGGACCCTTAGTATTCCCATGTTGATTGTTACTGTCCAAGAAGGGGCTACTACCTAATGCGTTTCCCAACATGTGATTGACCATACATTCCTCTTTTATGTAACCCTCTAAAGAACTGAGACGTTAAAAAGGGTTGGGACAGACTATTCCTTCAGAGAACTTGAATGGAAAGGAAGTTAGTTACAGGATGGCAAGAGAACAGGATGTGGGTAAAGGGAGACATTTCATAAGATGAAAGAGTCAAGAGCATGTGTATACACCAAGGGCAAAAAGCAGGAATGAGGCAAAACAAACAAACAAACAAACAGAAAACTGTTAAAGACATAGCAGCTGGAGAAAATGATTGAGAAGGTTAAAAATGTCATGATTTTTATAATCTTGTATTTCTATATTCTTGGAGAAAGTAGGACTCCAGATCAGAGACTTAATATACATGATAGGATCTATTTAGTGAATCTAGGTATCAGCTAGTATTCTTACAGTTACAAGAGACAGAAAACCCAACTCAAATTGACTTAAGTAAAAAGAGTCTATTGGTTAGTGTAATTTAAAAGTACTTGGTTCAGGCATAGCTTCAGGCATAGCTTGTTCCAGGTATTGGCCATAACTCCAAGGCTCATCTCTCTGCTCTTGGATTCTCTTTGTTGGTTTCATTCTTATTTTCCTCATGGCTCCTGGAAACTTTAGCCTCTTCTATTCTGGTTGCAGGGTAGTTGTAGCTCCATAGACATCACATCTACCATCACACCACAAGTCCTATAAAAAAGGAAACAGTTTGTTTCTCACAAGCCCCAGTTTCTTGCTGTGCCTCCTTAGTCTGATTGAATTATATATGTCCATCCCTGAAACAATTCTTATGACCAGGAGATAAGGCATATACATATTAACTTAAATCATCTAGTCCCTATGTACCCTGTTGAGTTGTACAAATCCCCAAAGGAAAAAGCAAGGTACTGTATCTCAAGAGTATGTTAAGAAAGTAACCTTTTCTCTCCAAAAAAGGAAACTTTAACAGGGCCCTTAGATTTTACCCAACATGATTTTCAGTTCTAAATGTTGGAATGTTTAGAGTCCCAGATCTGACAGCATGAATTAGATTCCTCCATGTGGAGCACCCATGTAAGTGAAGGGTGTTGACAGCCATCATGGGGAATGCTGATGCTTACTGAAGAAGTCATGCAATAAATCCTCTTTGGAAATAAACAAAAAGCAGCTTTTGAGAACCCAGCTTTTACCCAAGACCAAAACCTGTCAGCCACAGGCAGAAGTCATTAGTAGGATTTATATGTGCCCATATCCAACACTGAGTCAAAGGGAGATCCGCAGAGGGGATTTCTTTCTTCCGGAAACCCAGCAGAGGAATGGGGAAGACTTTCCGGGTAAAGTTTCAGAGAACCTAATGCATAAATCCCCTTAACAAACACTGGGATTTGGGTTTGTAACTCATCTCTCTCAGCTCAGGTCCTGTGGAGACAAACTGCTACAGGGCCAACCAAACCAAGGAAGAAAGAGGTTGCATTGATGCTGAAGATATGGAAACTACTCTACGAGCTGGGATTTTCGTAACATGGCACTCCACATTTTTTGGCTCACTAGTCCCTGAGCTGTTGTTACATACCCCATGAAAGCAGCTGATTGAAGTCTGGTAGACATTGTCCCCTCTTTCCTATTTATAACTTCACTGCCCATCATCTCAACTCTGTTAAAGACTGTGCCATTAACTGGCTGGATTTTTCCAAACTCTGTGGCAAGTAAGAATGGAAAAGTCTGGATTTTCTCCATACTACATTGCAGAGAATATCATTCATTTGCTAAGTTTCTGCCTCACAGGGAAGTTTTAAGAACCAGCACACTTGGTTTTCTTTTTTTCCTCTCTGGATTCACAGACATTTTTCATGACTTTAAGAAATGTAGCCAGTTCATATGCAGACAGTATGCCATGATCACTCTTTGCCCACTTGTTGCAATAGATGTAAAGTCAGGGCAGATAATGAGTTTCAAAGGAAAGGATCCAGCATGCATCCTGCTGAATAAGAGAACAGGAATGATCTTGTATGATGATAAATGTTTGTGGTCTGTTAGTGCACTGGCTATGCATTTGGCCACTATTCAACTGCCTCTACAGTTTAAATGGTTTTTCTTTTCTTCCTCCTGTTTGGTTGCAAACTTATTTTGACTGAGGATTTACTTGTCACCTCATGTTGACATTTCTAGTTATTGCATTAAGAAAAACATAGGAGAAGGCAAACAAGCAAGTATATTCCAACAGGTCACCAGGCGTAGAAGTCATACTCAAATTTCAAAGGAAAGGAGGGGGGCTGGGGTAGAGAATGGAGAACAGATATATTTATGAGGGGGAAAATCCTGTTGGCATTTTGGGCCTTACGTCAGATCCTGGATTGTGGATACTTTCTCGGCTCCTGGTGATTCCTGGGACTGCTAAGGAAGGGAGAGAAATTCTTGTCCAACTGATGCTGCCATGTAATTCTATGGATTCATGCTAACATTCTGATTTATCTGATTATAAGTGACTGCAACAACAAAGAGAATAACTTTGCTTCAAGAACTGTTTCCACAGTGTCTCTAGGGGACAGGTTTGCTTTGGTCTATAAATTCCCCAAAGGCAAGCTGAGACTATGTAAATTAAAGAAATAGAGCCAGTGACAACCAACTTTGTGGTTTTATTTGATTTTCCAAAACACATGTCCATCAGCATGTCTGAGACAACACAATATGATTAAAGCATGGTAATAATCACCCGTATATTGCATTTTAATTGATATAATGTGTGATGAATAGTAAAGTTGGAGCCACTGGGTATATTTTTACCTTTGAGCTATTTCTTTGATTCATCAGAATTTCCAACAACATGAAATAGGAGTCAGAAAGTCTGTTCTCTAAGCTAGGTTCTGCCACTCATCAGCTGTATGACCGTGGCTATGTCACTTTATTTCTTTGTACCCCATTTTCCTCAGCTATAAAATGAGGGGCTTAAGCTAGATGAGATCAAAGAACCTTCCACTGCAGAGTTGAACTATTCCAAGGCCTTTTCCAGTCTCTTGAATGTAATGACTGAATTCTGGGCTCTTAAGTCTATTTAGCAATTGAGTCTCCTCTTTTGTAATCTATGGCAAAGATAACTGTTGGCCAAACTTTGGATTTCTGAAACTGATTTCAGTGAACTCTATTGTCCATATTTTTAACTAGCTTATATTAAATGAGAAAGAGAGAGAAACAGCAATTTAAATGTATCTTTCCCCTGCCATTCTATTTCATGAGCACTTGCTTTGGAGCAAATATGAAATGGGGGCCTGGGATCTGTGCATGCCTCTCAGAGGGTTAATATCTTCTGGTTCTGAGTGTGACTCTACACCTTACACACATTGGTTGTATGTGGGGTTTTTTTTTTTTCCTATGTAAATGGCCCCTAAACATAAGGCAACTACTTCACCTGATGCTTCCTTTCCACTTGGTGGCAATTTCACGGAAGGAGATCTCTACTTCTCTTGATATCACATTACCCTTCACAATTTCAGAATCACTTCAGATCTTTGAGCTTCTAATAAGCAGTGTCCTTTTAAAATTATTTTTTAAAGCAGTGCATTTTAAAACACTTCATTAAGTATTCTTGTAAAAATGTGTGTCATCAAAAAGACATATAATAAGTGTTGCTGAGGATGGGGAAAAATTGGAGGCCTCATACATTGCTGGTGGGGATGTAAATGGTACAGCTACTATGGAAAACAGTCTTGAAGTTCTTTAAAAGGTTAAATATGGAATTACCATATAAGCCAACAATTCTCCTGGATACCTGGTTACTCAAGAGAAATGAAAAGCTGTGCTCATACAAATGTTCAGAGCAGCATTATTCATAACAACCAAAAAGCAGAAACAACCCAAATGTCCATAAAATGATGAATGGATAATCAAAATGACTGTATCCATACGATTAAATATTACTTGGCAGTAAAAAAAATGAAGTATTGATACATGCCACAACATGGATGAATTTTGAAAACATTGTCCTGCGTGAAAGAACCCAGTCACAAAATACCACATATTGTAATTCCATTTATATGAAATGTCTAGAATAGGCTAACCTATAGAGACAACAAGCAGATGAGTGGTTCAGGGCCCGGAGTGGGCACAGACAAATATACTGCAGTTCACTGAAGTGTATTCTTGAAATGGGTGAATGATATGGCATATGCATTATATTTCAATAAAGCTGTTCCTGAAAAATTTGTAATTAAAAAACCCCACAGTAATTGGAGTACGTGATTGCCCTGCTTAAGCAGGGCACATGTAGGACAAAAACTATTCTACTAGGATCTGGCCCACCTGCCACTCCGTGAGTTCATGCTTTACTCAGTGTTCCATACTAGGTTCTATTCTGTTCCTCCTAGCATGTAAATTGTGCTTTTGTCCAGGCCTTTGCACTTGCTGTCCTCCTAGCCTGAAGTTCTCTATCCCTGTGACTTTTCCATTTTTGTTGCTGAAATGTCACATCCTTAGAGAGCCCTTTCCTGACTGCCCTCTACCAAATTTCCTCCTCATTCCCTGGTCAGATGCATCATCCTGTTCTTTTTTCCTAAGAGCACTTAGCTCTACCTGGAATACTGATTTTTTTTGGTTATTAATTTATCCTATGTCTCACCACTGAAACTAAAACTTCATGAGAGCAAGGGTGATGTCTGTCTTATCAACTATTACATACCCAGGGCCTGGTTCAGTGCCTGACACATGTGCACTCAGTACATGTGACAGATAAATGAATACACATTACAAGGTGCTCTGCTTGGCAGCTGAGAGGGGATAACTCAGTTATAGTAGCCTCCAGTACTGGGTATTGCTGAAAACCTATATCTGGGTGCCTTTATTTCCTTTCTCTAATATATAACTGAGTTATAGGGAAGGCTGAAGTTGCTAAGGGAGACTTTGAGACTTGGGAAAAAATGAATGGACCTTGGAATTCTGATCTAATTGGGAATTTGCAAAATATTGTTCACAATTCCATTTGCTCACTCTCTTCTTTTCAGTCTCTGAAATACTTTTTTCTCTTACAATTTTGTAATTATACACTGTATTTCTGTTGACTTAATTTTTTATTTTTGTCTGTAATATCATATTGGAACTTTCTTGAAGGTAGGAAATGTGATCATTCCTGAGTGTCTTCAACACGTGTACAGTGTCTTGTATCTCCTAGGCACATAATACATACTTGACTGTCATTTATTTATAAACTCAAATGACTCCTATCAAGATGCCAATTAGATTTTAGAGAGCTTCATCCCGGGAACCTGATGTTTGTTTTACTGTACACAGCAATTTCACTTTCTGTTTATCTCAAAGACGTTGGGATATGTTTGGAGGTTACCTTCCTAGCACCTGGACTGCTAGAGAAGTAGAGAAACCCGTGAGGAAAGCAGCACAGGCTTTCATTTACTCTCCACGGGAAGCAGGTAGGCTCACTTTACACAACTTCCCTTAGGGGAGCTCTGCTGTGGAAAGTCAGCCATCCTATCATTCTTTCTGCAGCCTTGTGCTAGGGTCTAGAGGGAAGGAGAAATACTACGAAATAGGTGTCTCCTCTTTCCTGTATAACTGTTCAACCCAAGCTTTCCAGTAGTGATTCTTTATGGAATTCTGGGAAGAACTAAAGAAATAATGGTACTCTTCCCTGTCTTTTAAATCAGCTCATTTATATGAAATGTCCAGAATAGGCTAGCCTATAGAGGCAGCAAGCAGATGAGTGGTTCAGGGGCTGAAGTGAAATATACTACAGTTCACTGAAGTGTACTCTTGAAATGGGTGAATTATATGCAGGGGGCACTTAGGCTTGGGACTGGCTGCCCAGAGGAGTTGCTGGCCCACTACTGATGCCAGGGAACAGACATTTGTGAGAAAGAAGGTCTCCTCTAAGAGTTGTTGCTATGAGCCCAAAATTGGATCATGAGATCCTAGATATGGATTTATGGGAGGAAGAAAGGATCTAGCTAACATCTGTTACTATGTTTAAACAAGTAAGTTAATTTATTTACACCCACTTACATCTGATTAACCCTTAAGCACATAGTAGAAAATTGAGATTTATGTTGATTTTTCTGGTCTTACATTTCCCTAGTCTACATTTCAATGTAGAATTTTTTATAGTGATATTGTCCTAGGAAATATAATAAAAGTAGTCCAGATTTTTAAAAGGAGGAACCCATGTCTTCTCAACACATATTTAATCTATGGTTGACAGCTTTGCTATAAAAAAATTATCTTCAGTAATTTTGCATATTACATTCTTCCTTTAAAAAGCTGATGAGGCACCTTTTTATTGGGTGTCATGTATAAAGTTGTTTCTTCCTAAGAAGGCGTGTAATCTCTGTGAGAACATTAAGCTATATTACTCTGAATCTGAAAACAATGACCTCTATCCTTTCAGTATCTCCATTCTTGATAGGATAAAATAAGATCATCTTATATGACTCATTTACCTCCTTATATTTGTATGACACTTCATATTTTTCAATGGCCCCAGTACATATAATACATAATACCTGTATTATTTCATTTAAACCTCATGGGAGTTCTTTGAGGACAATATTATTACTGCTTTATAGATAAGAAAACCTGAGAATAGAAGTTAAGCATGCCAGGCTTACCCAGCAAGCTCTCATTCATTCATAAAATGTATGAAGCATTTATCAAATAAATACTATATACTGACGTTAAAGATACAAAAAGGGCCAGATGTGGTGACTTACACCTATTATCCCAACATTTTGGGAAGCCTAGGTGAAAGGATTATTTGAGGACAAGAGTTTGAGACTAGCCTGGGCAACATAGTGAGACATAGTTTCTACAAAAAAATTAAAAAATTAGCTGGGCATGGTGGCACACACCTATAGTCCCAGATACTCGGGAGGCTGAGGTGGAAGGATCACCTGAGCCAAGTAGGTCGAGGTTGCAGTGAGCCATGGTCATGCCACTGCACTCCAGCTTGAGCGACAGATTGAAACCCCGACTCAAAAAATACACACACACATTAATATATATATATTTTATATATATGTACATATATATAAAATCAAACACAATCCCTGCCTTCAAAGAAGCTACAATCTAAGATTAGGAACTGTGCTGGCAGCAGAATTTAGTTATATCATTTCAAAGACAAAGGAACCCAGATTGGGGAGTTTCTGGCAACTGCCTTAAGACTGGCCAAGATTAATGTAATATATAAATATAAGCATAAGTGTATTGATGGGAAGAGTGTCCCAGAGAAGCTTTCTTTACATTTTTACTATGTCTAGGACTCTTGGGAACTACTAATTCATTATTAAATTATTTGATGGTGCAGTCCGTTGCTCAAGAATTTCTTCCTAGAGCAACTTATAAATATCAAATAATTTTTATGATGGACAGTTCCAAAAAGGGTTAAAATTAGCTTCTCTGGGGCATATAATGGGAAAGTAGCTGAACATGATTTCAAAGGGATTTTTTAGGAGAGAATTCCAATTATGGAGAAGTAATTTCCCTTTCTAGCTTACTAAGCTCTATTTCAGACTAATGCAGTTTCAAGATCCATATCCCTTCTCCCCTTATTTCAACAGATATTTTGAATATGAAAATCTTATGTCAAAACTTAGCTGAAGCCTTCATCAGGCTTTTGAAAGGCTAAGTAAGAATTCTGTTTCTAGGAATAAAAAGATTTGGATCAGAAAGAGCCTTTGCTGGTGAGAGTTCCTTTTTGGATGGTAGTTCAAGCAGTCTTTAATCATATTTTTGTTGATTATTTATTAGTTTCCCTTGGAAATCAAAGACTCACTAACGTAAAATGTGTTTTCCTTAAGATATTTTATGAATCAGAATCCACAGTAAAGGAATAATGGAAGATACATTTCCTTTGCTGATATGGAGTAATTGGGAATGAAAATCCCTTTCTCTAGCCCACATGGAAATGCCAAATGACCCAACTGGCCCAATTGTACTAAGCACAGTTTCTGCCTAGACAAAACTCTCATGCCACTGGTAGATAAAGAGGGTGCTTTCTCAGTAAATCCCAACTGTAGAGAACTAGAACTAATTCAAGTGAAAATGTAGGCTCCCAGCCAGCTGTTTGGGTAAACCCACACTGAACCAAATGAAGGACTGATGAAACTTAATCCGTGTGTATTCAAGTCATCAGCCCCAAGTATGTGTAATGCAGGCCAGTGGTGTTTGCCGCTGTGAGAAAAGGGAAGGCAGACTTTCATTCTCCACTCCTTGGGGCTGCCAGCCTGTGGCAGCTCCAGTCAACTTGGGACTTACTCTTGGGGGCCAGACTTTGACTGATTTTCTGATGGAGGTTAGAAGGATTATGAAATGTGTTTACTTATACAGATCACCTTGACCAAGTGAAATAATACAGGTATTTTAAAAAATCTGCTTAGTAAAATACAAAGGAAATACAATGCATTTCACACTTTTGAGGCCAATATGATTTTGGAGGATACACAATGTACATACATGAAAAATTTGGAAACCATTTGGAGTAATAAAGTATGGCCATATTACAGAGTCATTAGATCCTGGTGGTGAAGGGCACAGCTCTGGAGCCAGATTGTCTGAGTGCAAAACCCACTCTACCACTTACTAGATGTGAGGCCTGGAATAAGTTACTTACCTCTTCTCTGGCTCTTCTGTGAAATGGAGATAGTAAGAGTATCTACCTCATAGGGTTGTTGTGGATTAACAGATACAAAAATGTTTAGAATTATCATTAATTCTTGTTTTTTGTTTTTGTTTGAAGAGTTGGGATCTCACTCTGGTACAATCATAGCTCACCGAAGCCTGGAACTCCTGGGCTTAAGCAAACTTCCCATCTCAGGCTTCCAAGTCGCTGGGAATATAGGCATGAGCTACTGTACCCAGCCTAGTTATTGTTATTAACAGATTAGAAGCTACAAGCTCAAATGCTTGTAACAGCATGGTGATGACTGTGGCCTTCTGGGAATGCTGGGCCAGTGTTGCCAGATCTTCTGACATTTCAGAAAAAGCTTGAAATCTGGACTTTGTCAGAAATCTCTCAGTGATTAAATGTTGTTGATTTATTCTAAAATACTCTACAAGCTGAATAAAACATTGTCTGCAGGCTGTGAACCACCAGCTAATGACCTTTTGGGTCTAATAATGTAACTCATTTAAATAAGGAAAGTCAGGTAGGAAAACCATCTGATTAATTTATTGTTACACTGTGAAACAGGGATTCATTTTCATTCCAGAACCATTCATTGAGTTTTTACTGTGCATCAGCCCCTGTGCTGGTGCTGAGGATATATTTGAGAACAAGATAGACAGTGTGAAGAAGCCATCTGCTACTTTACAAGTTTTTGAAGATAAAGAAACACCTGGCACATAATAGTTACTCAATAAATGTAAGTCCCAACTCCTTCCATTACCTTTGATAATTCTAGACCCAATCCAGTGAGTATTTGGGAACTAATTTAGGTTTCCGAGTAGCAATAATGTTACAACTAAAGACCAATGAACCTAGAGGGAACATACATAACTACTATACTGGAGCTGTATTGTAAGTGTGTGTGTCCTACTTTTTCTCTGATTGATTATCCTAACTCTTTTATTTTATATCTACTTAGTACTTAGAGACTTGGGCTGTGACATTTTGCAGTTATTTTTGCATGTCACTTCACAAATTCTTCTGGTTGTTTTTTTTTAAATTATAAACCTGCAAAGGATTGGTTCAATGGAATACCAGTCCTGTGAGCTAATGCAGTGTCATTTGGGAAACAGAGACTATTATATATCCCCTCCCCTTTCTTGGAGACTCACAAAACCCCTTAGCAGAGCCCATTGGAAGCTCTGAGGAAAACTGCAATTGATAAACATTATCTAAATAAATATTTTCCAAATGTATTTGACCAAGGAACACCCTCCCCCTCTATTCTCTGTGTGATACAGGTTAATATGCCAAGTTACTGATCTTGTTTGACCCATTTGGGGAAATGCTGGCTTGCCAAATTACTGCTTCTACTAGGAACTACAGTTTCTTGCAATTTCTCCCCCATCCCAACATCAACACACAGAGGTTCAGAAGACTCAGACTTTATTTTCAAGAAGCCTAGCAACTTAAGTGTGACAGTGACCAACCTGTTGGTATCTAACAACTAGATTGGAAACTCTTTAAGGAAAGGAACTGTCATGCCATACTCCACACCATCACCAAGCCCTGGGTTATTATATGGAGGGTGTTAAATAAATGCCATAGAATGCTACAGACCATTGTAACTGTGGTGGCTTAACCAAATAGTGATTGGCCCCGGGGAGAAAAAAACCTGCAGAAAGTGTTAACAATAAATAAATTTGGATACAGCGTATGTGGGTGTCTTAGGGTATTATTCTTATAAGTTCTCTGCTAGTTTAAAATGACTTCCAAGTTTAAAAAAATTATTTTCAGTCTATCAAACTGCTCTTATAATATGTAAACTATACCTCAATCTGAAAACAAACAGACCAGGCGTAGTGGCTTAAGCTTGTAATCCCAACACTTTGGGAGGCCAAGGCAAGAGAATGGCCTGAGCCCGTGGGTTTAAGACCAGCCTGGGCAACATGGTGAGACCTTGTCTCTACAATAAATCAAAATAATTAGCCGGGTGTGGTAGTGCGCACCTATAGTTCTGGATACTTGGAAGGCTGGGGCGGAAGGATTACTGGAGGCCAGCATGTTGACACTGGGGTGGCCGTGAGCGTGCCACTAAACTCCAACCTGGGCGTCAGAGTGAGACTCCAACTCAAAAATAAATAAACAAGCAAATAAATAACTTAAAAAAAAAAACTCACTGCAAGGCATGGCAAGCTGAGAAGTAGGAACAAGGAAGAAAACCGATGGATGTTCATAAACAGATAGCTCAAGAAAAGAGAGTGAGAATTTACTGGGAAGGACAAGTGAGCATCAAAATCAGCAGGTTTGGGTTTTTCCAAAGTTCAGTGCCTGAGACTTGTTCCAAGATGGTATCTCTCAAGAGCCCAGTTCCCAGGCTGCATTCCAGACAGTGTTTGCCGAGGCCTCCTACCAGGTCTTGTGCCAGTGACATTTGCCAGCACATTCTGCCCTCACAAGTTGCCAGCTCCTCCACCACCACCTGTCCCACCTGCCTCCAAGGTACACATCTGGCTTTTCTGCTTTGAATCCAGCTGAGTAATCTCTACTATCATGTAGCTTCCTCCATGACTCACCCTACTCAGCCATACTCCTCAGTGCTTCATGGCAAGACTCAACTTGACCCTTCTTTGGAGAGAGAGGAATAAATGTCAGAGTTGAAGGTTCAGCTGTAAAGTGATGTTTTCCACACTTGTACACACTTGTAAACTTGCATGGCAATAAGGAATTTGAGTCTATTTTTGGTCGTTATGAGCTTTTTAGATAGGGACATTGAGCTAACGCTACCATCCTATTAAGCCTCAGTAGCTCCGATAGGTCTTTTTGGTTGTAAGCAGAGTGCTTTTTTTTGGTTTGTTTGTTTTAATAAAGTTCCTTCCTTCCTATCTCTTCATATTAGTAAATCTTCAGTAAAATGTACATGGGAAATCAATATGGGAAACTTCAACCCAGTTGTAATAGTCAGGAGAAGATCATTCTAGCCTTTACAGTCTGTCCTGTTGACACTGATATTTTTATAGCCAATTCCTCCTCACTCTTCTCTGCCTCCTGATTTTCATGAAAGCAAGTGTTTTAGGACAATAAGAGTCACAGGATTTTAAATAACCTAATTCCTAGGTGTGTTTGGTATGGAAACAAAGATAACACTGTTCAACACTGAATATGTGCCCCTGGGTGAATGGCCAGGTGTTGTTTCAAACTGAACTGTGAGACTAATTTCTTCCTGGCCTCTGGAAACCAGCTGAAGCAGTGGGCCAGCTGGTATCTCTTCAATCTTGCATACCAACATCTTTCTCTGATTCGCAGATTTCCTTTATCCCCAGCACTTCCTCTGGTATGTGCATCCCTGACAGTAAGTGATATCTCTTATTGGATTTGGGCATTTTTCAATCGTGAGTCTTCTGTAGGGGGGAGAGGCGGAAGGGTGGCTGGGGACATTTGAATATTTGCAGAGGGAAGCTCACTTTAATCTCGTCCATTTCTGACTCCTGTGTGTCAGATGACCTCTACATTCACAAGGGGATGGCATTGAAGTAATTGAGGATGGCATTATGATTGTTATTCTTTCTAGTCTTTAAGTGATTTACAATTAATCTCAGAGAAAACAAAGTTAATCTACATACAGGTGTAATATCCACGACTAGGAATATGAAATAACAATATACTACGGAGAGTCTTATCTAGAGGAGAAATTTCTTTTGGAAAGTTTCTGGTGACTTTCATTTGCAAAGCAGAGCTCTTTCATGTATATCAACTCACTGTCAATTATCTGAGATTTGGAGAGGACCTAACCGGAGATTTAAATGGTGAGTCACAGAGTAAAACTTGATATTAGAAAGCAGAAGTCTATAGCTCACAGTCTGGTGGTTCTCAGAATACCAGATCATTTGCATAATTTCTGTTCCCAAATAGCTGTTACAGGCATACCTTGTTTTATTGTACTTCACTTTATTGCATTTTGCAGATATTCGAGTGCTTTACAAATTAAAGGTTTGTGGACATCCCACGTCTATTGGCATTATTTTTTCAAGTCTATACTCACTTCATGTCTCTGTGTTACATTTTGAAAATTCTCACAGTATTTCAGAAATTTTCATGATGAGCATATCTGTTATGGTGATCTGTGATCAGTGATCTTTCATATTACTATTGTAATTATTTGGGGGCACCATGAACTGTACCCATATTAGATGACTAACTTAATCAGTAAGGGTGTGTGTTCTGGCTGCTCCTCAACCAGCCAGTTCCTGTTCTCTCCCTGTCCTAGGGCTGGGCTGAGATACAACAATATTGAAATTAGACCAGTTAATAACCCTGCAATGGCCTCTAAGTGTTCAAGTGAAAGGAAGAGTTGCATGTCTCTCACTTTAAGTCAAGCTAGAAATGATTAAGTTTAGTGAGGAAGTCATGTTGAAAGCCAAGATAGGCCAAAAACTAGGCCTTTTGTGCCATACTGTTAGTCAAGATGTGAATGCAAAGGAAAAGTTCTTGCAGGAAATTAAAGTGCTACTCTAGTGAACATACGAATGATAAGAAAGCAAAACAACAGCCTTACTGTGGATATGGAAAAAGTTTTAGTGGTCTGGAAAGAAGATCAAACCAGCCATAACATTCCCTTAAACCACAGCCTAATCCAGCAAGTTCCTAGCTCTCTTCAATTCTATTAAGGCTGAGAGGGGTGAGAACAATGCAGAAGATTGGTCTGAAGCTAGCAGAGTTTGGTTTATGAGGTTTAAGGGAAGAAGCCATCTCCAGAACATAAAAGTACAAGGTGAACAGTAAGTGCTGATGGAGAAGCTGCAAGTTATCAGAAGATCTAGCTAAGGTAATTAAATAAAAATGACTACACAAAACAACAGATTTTCAATGTAGACAAAACACCTTTCTGTTGGAAGAAGATGCCATTTAGGACTTTCATAGCTAGAGAGGAGAAGTCAGTGTCTGACTTCAGAGCTTTGAGGGATAGGCTGACCCTCCTGTTAGCAGCTAATGCATCTGGTAACTTTAATTTGAAGTCATAGTCATTTGATATTCTGAAAATCCTAGGACCCTCAAGAATCGTGCTAAATTTACCCTGCCTGTGCTCTATCAGTGGAATGACAAAAAGCTGGATAAAAATACATCTGTTTACAGCATTTCTTACTGAATAATTTAAGCCCACTGTTGAGACCTACTGCTCAGAAAAAAAAATTATTTTCAAAATACTATTGATCATTGACAATGCACTTAATCACCCAGGAACTCTGATGGAGACATATAAGAGGATTAATATTGTTTTCATATCTACAAACACAATATTCATTCTGTAGCCCATGGATCAAAGAGTAATTTCTACTTTCAAGTCTTATTTAAGAAATACATTTTATAAGACTATAATTTCCAGTAGGTAATGATTCCTTTCCTAGATCTGGGCAAAGTAAAATGAAAACCTTCTGAAAACATTCACCATTCTAGATGTCATTAAGAACATTTGAGGAATTTAGAAGAAGTTGATTCCGACCTTCACAAATGACTTTGAGGTGTTCAAGACGTCAAAGGAGAAAGTAGCTGCAGATGTGGTGGAAACAGTAAGAGAACTAGAATTAGAAGTGGAGCCTGAAGATGTGATGGGATTGCTGCAATCTCATGACAGATCTTTAATGGATAAAGAGTTGCTTCTTATAAATGAGCAAAGAAAGTGGTTTCTCAAGATAGAATCTACTCCTGGTGAAACTGCTGTGAACTTTGAGGAAATGATAAAGGATTTAGATTATTATATAAGGTTAGATGGTAATGCAGCAGCAGGGTTGGAAAAGATTGACTCCAGTTTTGAAAGAAGGTCTCTTGTTGAGTAAAATGCTATCAAATAGTATCACATGCTACAGAGAAATCTTTCATGAAGGGAGGAGTCAATCCGGCCAACAGATTTCACTGTTGCCATATTTTCAGGTATTGCCACAGCCACCCCAACCGTCAGCAACCACCATGTTGATTAGTCAGAAGCCCCAACGTCAAGGCAAGCCCCTTCACTGGCAAAAAGATTATGAATCACTAAAGGCTAAGATGATTGTTAGCATTTTTTAGCAACCAAGTATTTTTTTTTTGAGTGGGAGTCTCACTCTGTTGCCCAGACTGGAGTGCAGTGGCCACTCCTGGCCACCACATCCTCGACCTGCTGGGCTCCGGCGATCCTTCCGCCTCAGCCTTCTGAGTAGCCGGAATTACAGGCGCGCACTACCACGCCCGGCTAATTTTTTGATTTTATTGTAGAGATGAGGTCTCGCCTGCCCAGGCGGGTCTCGAACCTGCGGGCTCAGGCAATCCGTTCACCTCAGCCTCCCAAAGGCGCGGGATTACAGGCTGAGCCACCGAGCCAGGCTGCAACCAAGTATTTTTAAGTTAAGGTATGTACTTTTCTTTTTTTTAGATATAATGGTATTACATGCTTAGTAGACTACAATATGGTATAAATATAACTTTCATATGCACTACAAAACCAGAAAAGTTGTGTGATTTGCTTTATTGTGATATTTACTTTATTGTGAAGGCATGGAACCCGACTCACAATACCTCTGAGGTTTGCCTGTATTAAGATTCTCCATGTAGACAGGGCCAATTTGAAGCTGAAACTTCACCTGCATGCAACCTACTTGTGTAGTAAATCCCCACCTGTACCCCACAACTCTAAAATAAAATTTTAAGAAAGATGCATTAAGAAAAGTATCTGAAAGTCATGAGTGACAGGAGAACTCTGATAACTTGAAGCATGTCCACTGCCAGCCATGTGCACTTTTTGACACTTCTAGTCTAATTTATATCCATTCTCACACATGAGTGTTTTATAGGAACTGCATTTTTCTTTGCTAGTGATTTATGCACTTTGATATCCTCAGGAGCCTGCACTACTTTGGTTGAAGCTTTCTATCTGTTTTACAGACTTAGTACCCCGATATAGTTTGGATGTTGTCCCCTCCAAAGCTCATGTTAAGTGTGATCACCAATTTTGGAGGTGAGGCCCAGTGGGAGGTGTTTGGGTCATGGGGGTAGATTCCTCATAAATGACTTGCTGGTGCCATCCTCTCACTCTGTGAATTTCCTCAGGAACTGATTGTTGAAAAGGGCCTGACACCACCTCTCTCTCTCTCTCTGTCTCACCCTCCCTCCCTCCCTCCCCCTCCCTTCTTCCCTCCCTCCCTCTCTCCCTCCTTCCCTCCTTTCTCACCATATGATGTCTTGTTCCCTTTGCCTTCTACCATGAGAAGCTTCCCAAGGTCCTCACCAGAAGTAGGTGCTAGCATCATGCTTCTTGTACAGCCTGCAGAGCCATGAGCTAAATAAGCCTCTTTTCCTTAGGAATTATCCAGTCTCAGGGATTCCGCAGCAACACAAATGGACCAAGACACCCCCAATGTGAGCTGCATGATTAGCCAAACAGGGAGCCTCCTTTAGTCTTGTGTGTGTGTGAGAATTTGGCTTGACTGAACCAAGGAATCACCTCCTGACTCCACCGGAGAAAGCCATTCTCATGTCATTTGCACAAGTCTAGAACGTGTGCTATAAAATATACCTGGATTCTTTTTTTTTTTTTAATGAAGAGAGGTGTCCTGGATGTTTCAACTGCAGATTCCCTTGAACTAGACTTTGTCAGATATTTGCACAATACAAAAACAATTGTGTTTCTTGTAATGTATTAAACATCAACATGATGTCACTGCAAGGGTCATTTTAGCAACCTTCACTCCTAAGATTGTGCGTCACTTACACAAACAGAGTTGTTTGTCTGCTGCAGTTCTTTGCACTTGGTAACAGTTGTAATAGTTGAGGTAGCACCTGAAGAAGCAGTTTTCGGAAGTGACTAGATCAGTTTTCGAACGTGAATTCCTTGTGGTTAATAACTAATAAAACAATAAAGCTATATCCCTGGTACCAGTGCCCCTAGCAGAAGGGGATGGAACAAGAGTAGAAAATTTAAACCAGCTGTGAGGGGGAAAAAAAGATCTAAAATTCAAAGACTTTGGAAAAATTCAATTTAAATAACATGAATAATGACTGCTAATATTTACCAAGTGTTTACCATAATGCCAAACATTGTACTGCATGCTTCAAGTAGAGTTTTTCATTCCATCTTACAACATTCTGTGACGCAGGTACTTTATTAGCCTGGTTTGCCAGATGAGGAGACTGAGACTTCTTACAGTGACTTACAACAAGGTCAGACAGCCTACAGCAAGTGGGGGAAGCAGGATTCAAATCCACAAGTTCTGCCTCAAAGCCAGTGCTGGCCGTGTTTCTATCCTGCCTTCCATATGTTATTTCTGCCTATAGCAGAGGTCACACACTAAGAGCCCATAGGCCATATCTAGTCTTAGGTAACAGAGTAGCTATTGAACACTTACTGTGTGTCAGGATTCTTTTGTGCACCTTCATTTATTCCTTCACTTAATCCTCAAAACAACTCCATGAGGTAGTTAGCAGTTGTTATTTCCATTTTATAGATAAGGAAACTCTTCTGTCTCTACCCCAAAATAAAAATAAACTCCTCCCTCCTGTCTTCTTCACTGTCTCCTTCCCCCAAAGAAGTGTGACTTTGCAGAACTAGGACTTGTAGCCAACCAGATTAAGTGATGCATCCCAGATGTTAGCACAGTTAACATCCGAATCCAGGCAATCTCATCCCCAGAATCCACTCTCTTCACATATGCTAAAAATACAGTTGTTTGCCAACATTTTAAAATCTGGATAGTTCACATAAAAATGAAGACTTCTGATTATCTTTTTAAAAAGGCAGAACAGACAGCACTGGTACCCTTTGACCTAGCAACACTCTCTTGGCGACAGTGGGTAGCTGCCCAGTTTAGAGGGGGCATCTGCTGCCTAGTTGCTGCCACCTTTCTCTTAGGCTGATTTGCTCTTTGGTTGCCTACATGGACTTTGGGAGCATTTTATTTTGTTGCCCCAGTCTAAGGCTTCCCTGCTGGAGCTGCCTCACCTAGCAGGCTAAATGTCTGTGTATCTTATTGTAGCACAAGTTGTTTAGTACTTTCTAAAAGCGTTCCCCTAAAATTGCCAGGTATGGTGGCTTGCACCTGTAATCCCAGCTACTCTGGAGGCTGAGGCAGGAGGATCACTAGAGGCCAGGTGTTCAAGACCAGCCTAGGCAACATAGCAAGATCCCCACCCCCCAAAAATTAAAAAAGCTAGCTGGCATGATGGCAGTGCCTGTAGTCCCAGCTATTCTGCAAACTAAGACAGGAAAGTCTCTTGAACCCAGGAGTTTGAGGCTGCAGTGAATTGTGATAATTCCTCTGCACTCCAGCCTGGAGATAGAGTGAGATCCCTTTCTCAAAAGTAAAAGTAAAATAAAAGCATTCCCCCAAAGAAACAATAAACACTTCCTTCCTGTCTTCCTCCCTCTTTCCCCCAAAGAAGGGTAACTTTGCAGAACTAGTATTTGCAGGAACACATGAGGTTTATAGCCTTTATCTCCCTGGTTGATGATACTCTGGTAGTGCTAGATTGGCAAAAACTGAGCATCTCCAGGCTTTGGCATTCAGCTTGGTTGGCTGTTGTGTGACATCAAGACACCCAGCCTCTCTACATGCCAGAGCAAAATACAACTATAACATCCAGAAATGAAGACAAGGATATTGCCAGGTACATGCCTCCTTCTTAAACTAGAGATTTATATATTTAAAAAGGGCTTTTCTAAGAATTCAGTCTTGATTATTTGTTCCATGTTGGGCCAAACCAACGCTTTATTGGTAAGATAATGAGTGGCATTCACCCAAGGGTAATCCTTTCAGGGATTTTGATGGTGCAGTAAATCATGAGTGTGAAGCCTGAGTGGTTTATGCCATTAAAACCTCAAGATAGAATTAGACTTGTAATCACCACTTGCCCATGTTTTGTCATTTATGATAATTATAGTAGTAATAATCCATGTATTGTTGAGAAGTAGCAGTCAGAAGCATCCATCAATTTTTTTATCGACACCAAATCAAGTTGATACTTCATCTTTGCTGCAAAAATGTAGATTGCACCAATTAGTCTAAAGAAATTGGGCAGTCATTAGCAATGAAGCAAGCAGTTAATCTACAGAACATTTCTGGTCCCTCTGATGCCAACAATTCCTCTTAATTATGTGGAATATCATGAGCTTCTTTGGGACTCTGTCAACAGTGCTGTTGTTGGCTTACATTAGATGAAACCTCTATGTCCCTGCTTTTATTTAAAAGAATACAGTACTTTCCAGCCCCCACTTTGCACCCTTATGTGCTTCCAGGCAAATTTATTCTGAAGCAGAACATGTGAATCAAAGCAGTTGGCATTTTCTTTCTTATTTAGGAATAGGAATTTTCCCCAATGGGCTTCTTTCAATAATAGTGTGTTAGCTCCCAATCCTATACATGTTAACTATTTTTGTTCACCTTACACAAATCATGGAATAATCATCTTCCCTTACAAAAAAAAAAGGAAAGAAAAGACAAGTCAGAGTTTAAAAGAAAAATCCAACTAGTTGTGAAGAGATGCTGGTGCTAATGAGCTTTCTGCATCTGCCTCAAGTCTTTTCCCCAGGCTAGCCCAGTTTCCCTCTCTAGACATTTTCAATCAGCCTTGTCTGCAAATTATACGAAGCAACTAAATAGTGCAGGGTAGAAATTTCAAATATAAATATTTTTTATGGCCAGGCTCGGTGGCTCAACCTGTAATCCCAGCACTTTGGGAGGCCAAGGTGAATAGATTGCCTGACCCCATGAGTTCGAGACCAGTCCGGGCAACCTGGTGAGACCCCCGTCTCTACAATAAAATAAAAAAATAGCCGGGTGTGGTAGCGCGTGTCTGTAGTTCTGGCTACTTAGAAGGCTGAGGCGGAGGGATTGCTGGAGCCCAGAAGGTCATTGCTGGGGTGGCTATGAGCATGTGTGCCACTGCATTCCAGCCTGGGCTAAGGAGTGAGACTCCAGTTTGGAAGAATGAATGAATAAATAAATAAATAAATAAATAGCATATAGATAGATAGATATACATATATACATAGTGTGTGTATGTGTGTATATATATAACATATATATGTAAATAACATATATATATATATGTTATTTAGGAAATTTGGGAAAGAAAAAACAAGAAAAAAATAATTCACCTTTTGCTTCCCCACCATAACACTTCCTCGTAACTCATTTGGTAAATATTCTTCTGAGTTCTTACACATATCTACATGTTCAGTTTTGTGTTATTATCACTTATTGTTATTATATTCTCCATTTCACTTATAACAATTTTTCACTTTACTAACAGTTTTAATCATCATTTTTAATGGATACACATTACTCTATCAAATATAGAGTGTATATTTCTTCACATTTTGTATTATTTCCCTGGCATAGATTGCCCAAAGTAAAATACTGGTCAAAATTTAAAAACCTCTTCATAGCCCTTTTTTTTTTTAACAGAATGAATTTTTAAAATTTATTTGTGTTAAACAATTAAACAAAGCAACTACATATTTCCCAATTAGAAAGTACTCAGAATGGTAGAATTTTTCTTGTCTAAAGTAAAATGAAATTATTGCATGTTCACCCAGTAATTGTTCGTGTTGTTATAAATCCACTACCACTACTATTAATGATTGTTTTACTCAGTTTGAATGGCAACTGACAACTTGGAAAATATATTTTTAAACTTATATCCAAAAAAAATCTTATAAAAACTATATGTGATCCCATCAATTCTCTAAGTTCCATACTAATTTAACTTCATGTATATGAGCTTAATTTTGTCTATCTGTTTGTTTCAGCCTCTTCATAGCTCTTGATACATTTTGACAAACTTCTCTCCAAAATGATTGTGCCAGTTTTAAAAGTCCCACCAGTAAAACATGCACATGCCAGTTTAATTTTAGTAGGGTTTCAATTTAGTTGTGTTAGCATGCTTATAACTAGACTAGAAATATGTTACCCTTCCATAATGGACAAATAGGCACAGTATCAGATTGTATCCTGACTCAAATTGGCTTAAACAAGGGCAATTATGATCTCACAAGAGGGTCAGAAGTAGGACAGCTGTAGGTGTCATATGATCATAGGCCCAAAGCTGTCATTGAAGACCTGAATTCTTTTCTTCAAGCTCTACCATCATCACCTTCATCCTCATGCTGGTTTCCTTCATTTTTCAAATGGCAACAGTAGGGTGTAGACACAACAGAGATGGAAAGAGATCACCTCTTCTAGTGTCTTCCTAGATGCTCCCAGTCAACCTTTCCTCCAGTCTCATTGCCCAGATCTGAGTCACATGCCAACCCCTAAACCAAAGACTGGTAAGGAAAATGGAAACACCATTATTGGCTGATTAACCAAGGTTTATCCCTGAGCTGGCTGTGGAGTCAGTTCCCTCTGGGTGTCGAATAGCCAAACAAAATAGGGGTCTGTTAGGAAGGAAGAAGGAGAAAATGGTTGTTGGAGAGGTAACCAACAGTGCCTCCCATTGGCACCATGATTTTCTTTTTCAGTCTCTGATATTCATAGAACTATTTAAAATTCTGTAGTAATAGTTTATACACTTAACAGATATGTGCAAAACTTGTTGGCAGATCTTCCAAGTGCTGTGTGGAAGGTCCTCATAGACAGTGACTGTGCTCCATAATTTCTTTATATTTTCCTTAAAAAAAACAAAAGCCAACCTTGGTGCTGAGCCCCTAAGGCAGAAACCAGGAACTCCTATTTCTATATTCCTCTGGTGTATAGATAGGTCTTCTATGGAAAGGAAGTAGAGTGGCTTTCCTCTTGGAGAATCTCCTGTTTTGTGGCGATTTGATGTCTAGTATACCATTCTCAGGGCTTTTGCTGAGATGAAGGCTTACAGCCTGATGAACAAATCTCCCTTTCTAGTCCAAATGACTCAGGCCCTGGGCCTCTCATCCCACTGCACAGCCTGGCATTTTGAGCACTTTACTGCTCATTAGCACCTCCAGGGAAAGACCAGAAAAGACGGGGGTGAGGTATTGAGGAATTCAGATGTCTTGTTTTTTCTAGTTGGAAAAATGACTGAAAAAAAATGCCTCAAGGGATATTTGGAAAATTATCTAACTTATTTCTGTGCTAATTTTTCCACTGATTATTCAAATTATTAGGAGTATTACATTTTAGAGTAAAATAATAATAACAACCCAAAAAGGTTACTACAGAAGAAGACATGTCCCTGGATTGAGAAAATAAGCTTAGATTTTATACTTTATGCTCAGAAAGTAAGTACTATTTTGCCTTTCATGTACATGGTTAGATTATAGGGTATGGATGTCTCTTTATTAATACCTGACTTACAAATGTTATTTGGCACTAGGGATATCCATGTAACTTTAACCAAAGCTGCTCATCCCTTTACCCTGGTAGATGAAAGCACAAAATATACTCATTTCCTACCATCTAATGAAGAGTTATTGGTTCAGCTGTTTTTCTGGATGGAGACATTTAAATAAAAAAAAAAGAACCACCTACTGTACTTGTGCATTTTAGTTGTACAGTTTCATAAGGATTTTTACAACATAATTACATGTTCTAATTATGAGATTACATACGTTTTCCCCCACTTACATCATCAAGTACAATTATACCGGCTACTTGAATAGACGATGGTAAAGATTACTTGAGGCAAAAATTACACAACAAAATGCTATTTCTTTTTTTTAGATTAGAAAATATAGTTTATTTAGAAAGTAAATTAGAAAGTACATCAGAGAGAGAGAAAAAAAGAGACAAGAGAGTCACCTCTCCTAGGTAGGAGAGGGAACCAAAGCTTAGGAAACATGGCAGCCACAGCTCAAAGAGCACATGGCCAGCCCATAGGTTAGCAGAGCAATGACCCAAAATGCTATTTCAGAAAGGCTTTTGGGGTGTATGTTCCATGGACCCCTGAAAGAGGTAGATCAAGATGATTCTAATAGCTTTCCAAGTAGCTTTTAGATTTTTCTTAGGTCATGGGGACCAAGAAGGACTTGTCTCATTTTGAAGGTTTATCTTTTTAAACTGTTTTTCTGGCATAGCACAAAAATAGCATATGGTATACATGGCACAGACTGTAGCTACCTGTACAGAAGCTAGTTGAGTTCTGGCTTTGACTCTTTCCCTCACCTTCTCTCCCTCTTTCCTTCTGTACTTTCTCCCCTCTCCTCTATTCTTCTTCCATCCTCCTTACCTTTTCCTTCCTTTAGGGATTGGGAGAAGGTCTCGAAGCAGTAGGTAATAGGGAGAAATGGAGTACATTCACAGAACATAATTCCCACTACAGTCATCCCTGGATCAAAACATCTGAGGGCAGCTGGCTTAGGAGAGGCTCTCAAAGTTGTCTGACTTACTCAGAGGGTAGATAGTCAAAGTCCATTAAGTTTTGTCGCCTTCAGAAGAATTTTTAGGATGATGTCATTGTTATATAGGAGAAGAGAGAGAGGAAAGTAAACCCAGAATACAATGTATGCAAAATTAGGAGCTTTTAGCATGAAGTATGATATTACAGATGGTGCCTTAGAACTTGCTAGTCTATTCTCATTGTTTCTTCCATCACTGAAAACAAAACATATTGAAAAGGCAATTTTTCTCCCTGCTAACCCCTTTTCCTCAGATATTTTTTCAAGAAAATTTCTAAAGCAAATATTTTTAAAAAGATTTAAATCGTTCTTTATTTGTGGGTTGATGTTAAATCAGTAGGATTTCTCCAGAACCTTGCTATCACTCCATCTATTGAGTTATCTTTCTTTAAAGAGAAAAAAGCAAGAAACACAAAGACAGTCCTGATCACCTGCCCTAAGTTTGCAGTTCAGAGCAGTTTTTGGACTAGTTAGGCATGTTCTCCTAAGGACAGTGTCTCCTAGGTGCACTGCTCAGAGTCCATATGGAGCAAATTAGAGAGTGAAAGAATGATGCTGCCACTGTTTCTGATTGGTTACGGTAGTATTAAAAAAAACCTGACTTGCCCTGCTAAGAAGAAGAAAGATGGATAAAATGCTCTTTGAACACACTAGTCTTTTTTTTTTTTTTTTATGTCTGTACAGAAGGGTTGCATTTATATTTGGCTTTCCAGACCTGTCTCTTGACCTTCTAATTACTTTATTTGAAACAGCACTGAGGGTATAATAAACCTGGAGGTTGCTTCTCCTTTGCTTTATCATAAATTAAAGCTGCTGGTTTGTTGAGGTGAAAGTGGAGGCAGAATGTTCATTACTGCTCAAGTGACGGCTTGTCAATAGCAGTGCTTTTTAGTTTGTTCTAGTCAGCACTTGCTGTGCATTTTGTTGGACCACTGGGAAATAAATACAACAAGATTATACATTTGGAATACCACAAGAGTTCACAAAAAAAACCCCACAAATGATAAATTATACACTTGGTAGAAAGTGACATGCTATCTTGTGCTATTAGCAACCAAAGATAATTGCAACGAATTGTAATTGCAGTTTGCAACTTACAGTACAGTGTGTCCAACATCAATCTTAATAGTGAACAAAGCAATTTATATTAAAACTTAATTCACTTGGTAACTTTCTGCTGTATACACAGGAGCTAACAGATGTAGCTTTTCAGAAAGTTCAAAGGCATTTGAAACGTGGAGAGAAATGCTAATGCAGTAAGCCTTGGAGAAATATTGCATTACTACTTGTAATGAAAACAAATGTATGTCATTATCTCCTAGTTTGTGTTTATTTAATAAAATATGCAGTTTGCACATTGGTGAATTCAGTGTTTCTGAATGGATATGGAATGATGTTCTATTCAGAATCAAAGGCCAAACAGGACTAGCAATTATGCATCTTCTGTAAATCGTCTGCTTTCCAAGTGCATACTATTTAAGTAGTATGTACCTTGATGCTTCAGTAGGCTTTGTATGAGGTGTAACCACAAACTGGGATAACTTTATTCATGACTTTCCTTAGATTGGATGTCTTTGAAGCAAGAAAGGGAGATCTCCTGGAATTACTTAAGAGAACAAGCATATTTGTTTTGTGAGGTTGACTGATGGCCAGTAGAGCAGTTGAGTGAAATCTCTAAACTGATTAGGGCTTTCGTTCAAATAATCTTCTACCGTTTTCATTAATTTATTCCTTAATGCTATTTTGCTCTTCTTCTACCAAGGATAATAATCTCACACTCGCTGACCTCCATGAGCGGATGACCTGGAGCCCATAACTAATCTTATTTACTCTCCTGACCAGCCGAACTTCATTTACCTTGACTGGATAAAGAGCCCTGCGTTGCTAAGCTTCCCTTCCTTCGTAGCATTCTAGTTAATCTATAGTGAAAGGGAATGATAGGCTTTCCCAATCAAAATCCAGAAGCATCCTGGGGCATTGGAAACTTCGTGCCATTTGTCTCCTTTCTTGAAAGCATTTTTTCTGCTTCACTCCCCTGCCCTTTTTGGGGGGGTGTGAGACCTACCCACAGTCCCTCTCTTCTAACACAGTTATTTTTATTTTCAAAGTTAATTTCCAGTCATTGGCTGTAGGAATATATAGGTTAATTTAGGTGTTGTTGAATACATGTAATTTTGGAACTTTGCTTTTTAATTTAATACCAAAGTGTTTCCCATGTTGCTTCATAATTTATTGATTGTGCATTTAATGCCCGAGTGATAAACCATTGTTTATATACTATATTTTATCTAACTATTCCCCATTGTTGAAATTAGATAACTTCTACTGGAAATATTATTACAAATAGGATTATTAAGTGAGAGTTATACACGTTTGTGTGGTTCTTGTTACACATTATCAAATACATTTCCTAGGCTATCGATAGATGTGTACAGTTTCATCACCGTACCTTTGGGAGTTATCCTAGTTCTTCTACTTACAAAGTATATGACATTGGGTAAATTCTTCACCTCTCTGACTCAGTTTTCCCATTAGAAGAAAGGGAATAATAGTGCTTACCTCATAGGTATTATGAGTATTATATTCTTTTATATATTTAAATGTGAGGGAATAGTGTCTGCCACATAGGAAGTACTCCATAAAGGGTAGCTATTATTGTTACCAAAACTTAACTTTTCACCCAATTTAGTATCACCTTCTATTTAAGCTGCAGTTTTTAGAGGAAATGTTGTAGTAGGCCATTGAATCTAAGTGGTCAATAGACTTTATAATCAGCACTTCTGTATTCAGTGAAAAGTGTAAATCATGTAGGAAATGAGCCATTAGGAAAAACTTCACAGTAATGAGTGTTCTGTCTCTAAGATAGAGGCTTTTGGAAATTTCATCTTTTAATTTATAATAATAAAAAAGCTCTTTTTCCAGAACCATCTAAATGGGCCTTAAGGCCTTCATCAAAGTCTAATAGGGTTTAGCCTGGATCTTGTGCCTGCTTCTGAGCTAGAGGAGATGAAAGCACCTGATGACAGTCCCACTAAGACTGTACCCTGTAGGGGAAAGAAATTTCCCAAAAGAAAAATGGTGTCCTATTACTACAAGAAGGAGAAATAGAGGTGGGACAGCTAAAAATAACAGGTACACTGAGCTTCTTAAAGCCATTTACTCAGCACTAATGATTGGGGAAACAACTAAATGATCATAGACATTGAAGTATTTGGGTCATCCTGTTGCCATTGCCTATGACATTTGCTCTAGAGAGAAATATTACTTATTTTTGTTAGTGTGACACAGAACTCACATAATTAGGCATTTTGTAGGAGCAATGTCTCTTGTTTGGCTGCAGATATCAGAGACCTGAAAAACAGTTGCTTTAACAGCATAGGGATTTATTTTCCTTCATTTGAAAGAAGTTCACAAAGAATAGGGTTTTTCTGGTGGCTACACAACATCACCGTTGCTCCTGGCTCCTTTGGTCTTTATGCTCTGCCATTTTTTAGACTTGGCTTCTGGTTTCAGATTTCCCTCACAGTCACAAAAGAACTGCTGTAGCCCCTAATGGCTAGTCCACATTAAAGTTAGAAAGAAAGAAGAAAGGGGGAGAAGGGTAAAATGTGCCTGGCAGTTGAGCCAACCCCACTCCCTTTTTAAGGAACTTCCCTAGAATCCCTGCCTTGCAGTCTCCACCTAGACTCCATTACCCAAAACTTCATCACTCAGAACAGTGGATAAGAGAAAATGAAGAGATGTTTTTCAGCTTAGTACATTGCTGCTCCAGCAAAATCTGTATAAGGAAGCAAAAGGGAAGCATGGATAATAGAAAGGCAACCTACAGTTTCTGGTATTTAGATTGTTTTTCTTGAGATGTTATTATTAACAGAATTATTAAGTAAGAGATATACATGTTTGTGTGGTCTGAAGTCGACAGTCTCAAGCTCTGAACTCTCCTAGCAGCCCCTGATGTCGGCCAGTATTATAGACGAGAAGCTAGGAGAGCAATAATAAAAGCGTTTTTTAGGGTAGAGAAAAAAGTAGATCGAATGATGAAAACTTTAGGTCATTAAATAAAGTTCCAACATTTTCTTCTTGCCCAAAACATTCACAACCAACTCTGTGCAGTAGGAATTGAAGGAAAATGTGCTGTGCCATTTTTCTTTAGCCTTTTTGCAATGCAACAGGACAATCAATACAAATCTTTGCAGTAATCATATATTGATTTTCCTAGAATATAACTCCATTTAAAGCACTTTTATCCCCAAGAGTGGAAACATTGGAGGCTATCAAAGGAGGAAGTAGGTTTCCTTGACCCCATCTGCAGTGCACAATTGATTAACAGGTTAGTTATGAGAGTGCAGGAGAGAGACAGAGAGAGAAGAGAGAAGTCACCGAAAGGTTAATACCAGCTAAAGAGAAACATGATTAGAGGACATTAGGCTTTTTGTAAAATCATAAGGTCAGGATAAGATAATGATACCATCTAAAATTCCATGGGATTCTGAGTACTAGCCTCCTCTGTGCCAGCCCCCCAAGCCCCAGCAACAGCTATGGCTGAATTTTGGGGAGTAGAGTGATAAGTTTAGGTTCAGGGCTCACAAACTGGCTGGTAAGGGAATAAGTGACACTGATTTGATTTTTCCCTAGTCATGGCTGTGTACTGAACTAAAACTTCAACATACGTCAGTCATATTGAATGTTTCTTTGCTAAAAGAAAAAAGAGCATTAGAAACCTTTGTTTTATGCCTTTTCTTAAGAAACTAAAGTATAAAGTACTTCCTTTCCTTTACCTTCCCTCCTCTTTATCACTTTACTCCCTGAAGATTAAAAAACAAAAACCACCTTCTTAAAGTCCCCCAAGTTTAAGTCTGGTGAAATTTCTATGCACAGATGTCTTCATCCAAGAGACAAGAAGAGTAATTGGATGGTAATGTTGAAAAAGCACACAAGTTCTGCTCTGCCTCTGGCCCGAGTAACTGGGATGTTGCCAGAACCAAGGATACCTCCTGAAGCAACCCAAGTTAACGTCTCTTACATATATTTCTTGCTGAAAAGGCAGAGGGTGCCCCAGTGTTCTCTTGTTTACAATGTATTGTTCTCACTGTATTTCTCTACCTAAGTCCCTCTTGTTTTTTGTATCAAGACTGAGTTCTCACAAAAAGACTCTTTATTAAGTTAAATGGTGCAGGTAGCATCATTATCCTTTTCAATGTATAATACTTGATACTATTTATTTTACTAGCCACTTTCAGAGTTTTGTGTTTTTTGTTTTGGGTTTTTTTGTTGTTTGTTTTTGGCTTCAGGCAAAGCAACTAGTACACATTGTTAGATAAAGTATCTTATCTGTCAGCAGCACCCTTGTGAATTAATCATAATTCAATAGGCTTACTAATCAAGATTTGAGATGAATGTTTTGATAGAGCAATCAGATTTGTCTAATCTATCATTAGTTGACAGTTGCTGCAGGCAGAGTGCAAACTTGGCAATAGGAGACCTGCTTCTGATCCCTTTGGCTTGGCCCTCCAGTTGGGTTGCTTCACTGATTGTAGCAGAGGACCCAAGCTTACAGCTAATTAAGTTCTCTTTCTCACTCTCCCCAGTCCTTCCTCCTCCTCCCACCAATTTTCAGAATAGGTTGGGTGGAGTTCAGCTCTTATGAACCTGCTCATGTGATGAACGGATTTGGGAATAAGGTGTTCCCTTTGTCGTTTTCACTTGATAACAAAGGGGTGCCAAGCCAAGTGACAAATCTCAGGATAATTTGTGGTGTCACTGGCAAATAGTGGTCAGAGAAAAAGATAAATTGACTATGTTGTTAAGCATTACTGATTACAACCCTTTTCATGTCACATGACACTAAGTACCCCATTTTACCAAGTTATACATGCTTGGGAGTAATTTATACCAACCATATCTTGCACATTTATTCAGTTTGATCAGATATGAAAGCATCTGATTTAGATTGATATTTTATGGCATACAGTGTTTAAAGTTCTGATGTAAAGTTCAGAAATAATAATAAATTTTGCTGTATATATCATGTGGTAGTCACTAATAAAGATGGGATCATTTTATGGGGGAGTCTTTTGCCCATTTTTCTTCTCCTCTCTACATTGTTATTAGTATAGAAACAGTCCCTTATTATAGAAAGCTTGAAAAATTCTAGAAAAATCTAAAGAAAAAAATTAACTTTCTTGTAATTCCATTAACTCAGAGTTATCAATATTAATATTATATCCTCCTACTAACATTAAACAAATAACAGCATTAACATTAAACACATAATACCTTAATAAGTAATTGTATGACAATGTTGTTTGTAAAATATGATTCTACCTGACATTGCTATTCTGGAATCTGTAGACAATCCAAAGGAATCCAGAAAAATCCTACTGTCTCTCAAGGTTTCACTTTCTACATGAAAACCATATGGGAAAATTCACTTAGGCTGTTAGTGTATCCCACATGTTGGAAGTGACAACTTTTCAGTTTCACAAGCATGTCACAGGCTTCACTAAATCAACGCTAGCCACACTTTGAGAGTTTGTAGCTTGGATGATTTAGACAAGGGATAGTTGAGAGTGCCTAATTAGACTCCAGATGTAATTATGTAAGGCGTTCCAGGCAGCAGTGTGCTGTGTATTAATTAACTTTCATGCTGAACATGCAGGAGCTCCCGAACAAAAAATAGCTTACAGAGGAAGAGAAGCTTACTCACTTTGCCCTAGCTTTAGTTATTCACCTACTAAAGTTACCTTCCATGCTCACCATTTTTTTGGTTGAGACATGAAGCATAAAGGCAAACTTTTTTGCAAAGTGTTTGTCCCTATAACTCTTTTCCTACTGTCTTCCATAATCTTAGCACATTCTATGGATTGCTCTTTTATAAATACAATGTGTATATTTATTTATTTTTATTTTTATTTTGAGTTGGAGTCTCACTCTGTTGCCCAGACTGGAGTGCAGTGGCCGCTCCCGGCCACCGCAGCCTTGACCTGCTGGGCTCCGGCAATCCTTCTGCCTCAGCCTTCCAAGTAGCTGGAATTACAGGCATGCGCTACCATGCCCAGCTGATTTTTTGATTTATTGTAGAGATGAGTTCTCGCTGCCCAGGTGGGTCTCGAACCCGCAGGCTCAGGCAATCCACTCACCTCAGCCTCCCAAAGGCACGGGATTACAGGCTGAGCCACCATGTCCGGCTTATATTTATTTATGTATGTATCTGTTACTGATTTATAAAATCCAAATGATTTCTAATTCTGAGTTTTTACTCTCCATTAAACTTGTTAGGTATCTTGCTGTGGTAAAGGGGAAAATGACTTTTACTGAATCACAGAATTAACTGAAATCCCATCCACAATTGTGTGCCATAGACCACCTCAGTTGATCACATTCCTGTCGCTAGATAGCAACAGTGAAAAAGGTAGTAGTTCAAGAATATTCTTTATTCTAGTAAATTAGTCTGTGACTTCATTTGTGTTGGCCTCTGCTGTTCATTGCTACCCAAGTTTCTAGCTAATGCAATAAAGTAAACTTTATAAATTCATATAAATCAACTCAGCACTTGGATGAGAAAATATTTCAGGTAATCAGTGAAGCACTATGTATGGATGGTGGCTGATTAATTTCCCAACCCTCTCCCAGGTCCTAAGTGAAACAAATCCCATATTGGAGTTTTCTATTCTTCCCAATCCTGTAACCTTGGGAACTCTGTCAGGCTTCATTTTTCTACTAATAAAGTCTAGATAATGACACACTGGACCCCCTTGTCTTATGAGAGATGAGTGATACTTTTAGATTTCTCATTCCACAATAGCATGAAATTAACATAAATTAAGAATTTACCAGAATTATTAACAAAGGATAGGGCTCAACAACTTTTTTTTCTTCTACTACCTCTTACCAATTATTAGAAAGAAATGCTTCAGTTATACTACCTGGTACTAATAAACAGTCTTGATTTTTATTGTCTGTTGGAAGAAAGGAAAAATGCAAACCTTGGTTGTACAAAAAGCCTCATCCGGGAGCCCTTGGGACTATATGGGAAATGCCCCTAAGGATGAAGCCCTACTGAGGATAAGGGACATTTGGACAATGTGAGTGCTTCCTTTCCATGACTATCTAGTGAAAACTGGATACCTAGTGAAACAATCTTTCTTGTTTGTTTGTTTTCCCTCTGACATTCAGTGTGGTTTAACTACATCAGGTCTTCGTAGTCAAAACCAGATCAACCAATTTTAACCAAGCACTGATTCCCTGCAAAATTATGTTTGGTGCATCAGAAATCCAAAGTCTAAGACATAGACCCTGTCCCCACAGAGTTTACCATCTGTTTGGGAAGATAAGACATACAAACATGAAAAGTAAAACTCTAATAAAGGATTTAAAGAATAGTTCAAGACAACACTAGGAAAGATGTCACATGACAAAGCATGATTGTCAAATGCATTTACAATTTTCTTTTAGGAGAAAAAATGTTCTTGAACTCTTCCAAAATTAGGGGCTCATAGAGACCATTATGAATCCCTAAAATATCAAGAAACTGAAGTATTGTCCTATAAAAATGCCCTTTAATTTAAAAATTTCAGTGCAAAAGAGAAATCTGATCTATGTAACTGGTAAGACAATTATTTTAGATTATCACTGAAATGAAAGTATAACATTTGAAAATTCTCATCAAACCGGTAGACCTCTGAGAAAATGCCCGTGGACCCCACAGAGCCAGGGTGAGTGTTTATTTCATTAGTGAGTTCCAAGTATGATGGGTTTGTTTCAAGCTACCTAGGTAAGATCTTAGGGAAAAGATAGATCCCGAGTTGGCTAAGATATAGAGAGATGGAAGAAGAGGGGTCATTTCAGTGAGGTAGAATTCAGTATGAAGGTGGGCATAAGGTGGTATACACTAAATTCAGTGTTTTAGATTACCTGACTGAAAATTTGGGAAACTTAGACCAATATGTGGGAGGCATTAAAAGATGGCTGAGTTCTAGGAAGCCTTCAAAGGTTTCTAAGGCTGGGTGACATGATGCTGGTGATAATTGTAGGAAGATTAGACTGGTGACAGTGTGTATAGTGGATTCGGGTTGTTCTTGCTTGAGACAAAGGGGTATATCTATAGAAAAGCTGTGTTTCTGAATTGAGGTGATATGAGCGTGCTCTAGACAGAGCAGTGATAATAGGTGAGAAGTGTGAATTTCAAAGGACTTCCAAGGTAACAGAACTTTATAATCAATTGGTTTTGGAGATGAAGAGGAAAGAGTCAAGCATGATCCTCTGATTCCAACTCAGAAATAAGTGGACATTTGAGGGAGGGAATTGAATATTCTAACACTAATTTGAGTGTGGGGAGAGGTTTTAAAGATACAGCCATGTAAATTAGCTATTGGGAAGACCTCAAAGGCAAGGAAGGAAGCACAACCTTGATATTCTCTTGGTTGTGAAAATTCTGAATTTATTCCCCGAAGGGCTACTTGTATCTTTAAGTGAACTCAGTAACCTGAGATTATATTGGTACCAAAGTACAAATTCAGTAATTAAAAGAAAATTTTTAAAAAATATTTTGATAATTTTGATATTTTGTTGTGGGTTAGGATCTTGACTATCTTCTTGCATTGCATGTAGTTAAGGACTTGCTCATTTTCTTATCAGTTAACTGCTGGATGCTTTCTTTATTCCTGTTTAGGTTCAAAGGTTTTCATGTCTTGGTTTTCAGAAACTAACAAATTGCCATTCTGGACCAACTTTTTTTCAACTGCTTAAAGAGTTAAGCACCAGTGATTTTCTTCAGTGATGTCACTAACTTACTTAATACTTGCAGAGTTGTGTCTAACAGAGAATGAAGTTAGACTGTGGGGTTGGGAGATCTCTGGAACAATACGTTCAAGTTTGAAATATAAGGAGAAAAACAAAAAAAACAAAAAAAACAAAAAAAACCACTGTACCTTTTGATAAGTCCTGTGCTTAGATTGAGGAATTAGATCTGGCCAAAAGGCTGAGTATGGTGCATATGGTTGTCCAGCATAAAATTGTCTTCATAAAGCTCAGACTTGTCCTATTCCAGGAAATAAGAGAAGTTCCACATTGGTCAGAATTGAGTCCTTGAGCCCCAAACAATGTGGCTCACTTTTAAAGTCCTTCTTACCACACTTTTCCAAGTATCTAACTTAAGCTATGTTTGGTGTTGTATAACCTTGTCCATACTTGCTGTACCACTTCTGAGAGGTACAGGTAAGAGGTGTGCCTCAAGGGCCCACTGTCACCTCATGATGCTGTAGCCATACTTGCTAAATTTAAAAGCCATTGAAAAAGCTGCAAATAAAAACTAAAGGTGGTTGTTTCCCCTAATACTGAATGGCATATGTGAAATCTTACATTCACCTTTTCTGGGGGGGTTTTGTTTTGTTTTTTAAAGCAGGATTTATTAAAAGGACAGAAAAGCTCCCACAGTGGGAGGGGACCCAAAGGGGTTGCCATATTCACCTTTTTAAATAGACTTTAAACGTTGACTTTCCTCTCTCTAGGAAGGCAAGTGTTTGTGTAACCAGGAAATAAAGCTACTCTCAACAGCACTTTTCTATTAAAAGACCTACTTTCTTTTCCATTTTAAAACCAGAGGTTAAGAACTTTATGATTCTAAAGTGAAAAGAATCCCCTGGCTACCCAAGGAAAAGGAAGAGTGATGGAATATTTCTGCAAGAAAAAATGTACGTTTGCCACCTTATTGTAGCCTGTTGGCATGAGTACTTTGGGATGAGGAAGCTTTTATTAGGAAATAATCATTTCCAGGTCTGTTTCAGTCATTATCTCAAAAGTTTCCCAAGTTTTGTGTGCTGTGTCCTGAAACCTGTTTAGTGGGGAATGAACTGAACTTTTGAAACTAATAGGATGGTGTGAACATAAGACCAGGTAACAGAGCTGCTCTCCTAGTAGTTTTAGGATCTTAAAAAGGATCATTAGCTGGGTACAGTGACTCATGCTTGTAATCCCAGCAGTTTTGGAGACCAAGGCAGGCAGATTGTTTGAGCCCAGGAGTTTGAGACCAGCCTGGGCAAGATAGCGAAACCTCTTGTCTACAAAAAAGAAATTTAAAAATTAACTGGGTGTGGTGGCGGTGCTTTAGTCCTAGCTACTCAGGTTGCTGAGGTAGGAGGAACACCTGAGCCCAGGAGGTCAAGGTTGCTGTGAGCATGATCATTATGATCCTGCCACTGCACTCCAGCCTGGGCAACACAGTGAGACCCTGACTCAAGAAAAATGGAGGGGGTCATTAATGCTTTCAAGCCACTAAACTATCTTTAAAGTCCTGGAACTGCTCTTTCCTACACTGATAGTTCACATTTGTACATTAATTATCTTGAATGCATGTTTAATAAGAGGCTGGTGTCTATAGCTATGCATTAACACATTAGGTTACCAGTCCCCATTGACAGTATGTGCTTTAGGAAGTGAAGCACTTTGAGTCACCAAAATATAATTGGGCAAATGAATCCTTTCCAAAAGAATAATATATGCCCACCACTCTAAATATAGTTTGGGATTATCCATTGTGATCACATTTTTTGTGTTACTGTAACTGTTAAGTTCAGAAAAATGTAGAGTTGATTTTAAATTTTTCCTTCTTGTTTGAAAGAATGCATACAGCTCTCAGAAGTGTGAACGATGTTCCGCAGGGAAGTACATTACTGATTGAACAGGATCTGATTTTCCATTTTTGTTATTTTTGCTATAAAACTTACTCTTTAGTCAAATCCTCATTTTTAGTTAAAGGCATTTCTTAATACAAACTTGCAAGATAAGTAGCCACCTCAGTAGTTTACAGGTATAAAAATTAAAGCATTAAGAAAACAGCAAAAATGTTGTCTCCACGATCACATAGCCATTCATTTCCAGAAACAACATGAGACCCCTAAGAGGCCTCTCTTCATTTTGGTGGAGTCATTGTGGCTCTGGCCCCTAGATCTGGTTTAGGGCAACATGAGAAGCATCTCCGCTAAATGCAGAGTTTTCATTTGCTGTCCTATGACTGTGTCTAAACATGACTTCACAAGGACCAGACAGACACTGGCTAGGACAACTCCTCCTCTGGGAGAAGAGAGTCTTTAAGGTATTTTGAGGGGAGAAGGGTTAAGAGGTCTGATCCATAACTCTAAATCCCCATGCTTGTGGAGCTCATTGACATGGTAGGTTTTAAGGGCTCCTTTGGAGCCATTATGGTTTGTCATGCTGAGACCCACTGGGAGAACACTTAATTGTAGATCATTGCCCCAGTGTGTTGCAAGGCCTTTTCAGAGTCTTGACAAAGTAGCTTCCTGCCACTTATGGGAAACCTTGGGAAAGTTTTGATGCAGACAAACCCAAGAATATTCTTCAGGTTTGTACTTTCAAATTAACTAACTGGAATTTCAAGAGGTTTTTATGTCTTGCCTCACTGTCTTCCTCTCTAAATGAAACCCCGATTGTTCATAGACCCCCTACTGCTAGATATATGTTGAATACATTTCTTTCCCTTTCTAATTTATTTGTTTTTAAGGATATTTTTTGTTGGTGGTGAAGATGGTGTCATGAGCAAACATGATTATCACAACCAGGGCCTGTAGGGCTTTAATTTATGAATGTAATGGAGATCACATCATTTCATATGGAACTGATTTCTTCCTTACCTCCTTTCCCTGAGGAGTGAAGGAAATATCTCTGGTAAATGGTTAAATACTTGCTAGATTAGACCTTCAGATACGTTGGTGGATTAAGGCAAAGCACAGAAAAAGCTCATGTTTTCAGCTATCTATCCTATTTTAAGGTTCCTATTGCCCCTCAGTATTCCAAACTTACCAGATTAGTCCTAATCTAATATTTAGTTCTTTAATGTTTTAAACATTTTGGCTGGACTCAGTTCCCAGCTTCCATGTTTCCTATCTCTGTTAACATCTCCGCATGCATAAGAGGGCATTCGTTAGGGCTGGACTGAGGAAAAATCACCAAAAGGCCGGTCCCCATGTCTTGGGTCTGGGAATCCAAGGCCCTAGCACTGAGATCAGAATGAATTGAGAGAATCTCCCTGGGTCCAAAAGATAGCTGAGGTCAAAACTAGAGATCTTGAGCTTCTTTCTGCTTAAAACTCCAAACTCAGTCAGAAATGAGTTTATTTCTAAAAATGCTAAAGTTCCTTCCCATGGTTTTCCATACTGTGAAACAGAAATTAAACTACTGGGTCAGAAATAGTTAACAAAGAGAGTCTGTGTGCTAAGCAAGAGTTCATGGATTCAGTTTTGGCTCAGTCAGTATATTTCTATGATATTTGACTTTTTATAAGCACATTGCCTCAGTTCCTATTCTGTAAATGGGGTAATAATATGACTTTATTTCTATTTTCTAAAATCACCAAGAGGTATAGATGTGTAGTAATCCAGGGAACACTCAAAGAAGGCTGTTAACTGTGAGTTCCTTTTGCTATGTGAAACAGACCAATAAAATAAGGGACATGATTGTTTTTTATAGGATTTTGTATGGATACAAGATATCTCATTGATTCTGATATCATGAATAATAGATTGGCAGGTTGTCCATCTTTTATTTCTATATCTCCCTACCTGTCTGCTTTCTCCCCTCTTTTTGCACACTAACTGCTGCTGTACCTCTGGTCCACGTGACTGAATAGGTGGCTACCGTTAGGTTTTGAGTTTTCATGTCTCAGGTCCAGCAAACTGGGAGAGACAGAATCTCTTATTATCTCAATTCCAGATCTCCAGGGAAGGAATTCTGATTATTTCAGCCTAGTGCTCACTTCTGGAACAACTAACTGTGGATAAGGGGTCAGGCCACACTGAACAAGCATGGCTGCCAGGAACCCGCTATGAAACCTTGTACATGTTGGGGAGGTCAACTCCCCAAAAAGGAGAATGAGGGCTATACCCAGTGTATTTCCACTGGCCCACTCCTCTAGGGAGTAAGTCAAAGTATTCTGTATTCCTCGGAAGAAAATTGATTTAAGGAATGAACATAAAATTTTAGAGCAGGAAAGGAAGAAACTAAGGCAAATGAAAGTGATTAGTTTTCTAGAGGTCCTCAAGCTAGCAAATAGTATATAATGTGCATACTTTTAGTTAAGAGCATCTAATTTATTATTTATTCAGTATTTTTTTGCCATCTCACTGTTACATGTATTTCAGATTTTTTTTCCTATTGCCTAATTTTTGAATTATAAGTAATTTGTATTTATAGTCCCTCATTTAATAGATGGTTTAAGTTGTATAGACTCTTCTACTTTAGAAAAAGATAGATTATGTTTATGAAGACCACATGCAAACATTGAGAAATGTATATGATGTACCATTAAGTGAAAAAAGCAAATGAGTGATTATATAGTCTTTATGTTCATAAATATGTCAAAATTGTGTGTGCATATGGATATCAGCTAGGCTTGTTAGAATTGTGTATTATGTGTAACTACATTTTCCTTAACACTGTCATTAAATTATTTGTCTAATTTTAGAAAGCATATTTAATACAAATACGCCCTACTCTACTTCTCATCTTAGGGCCATCTGAACTTGTGTGCCTAGTGATCCTGCTTGTGGAGGTGATCTTTCTCCAGTGCAAGGTTTATATATTTTTGGCACAAATGGAGCCTTTATTTCAGTAGTGAACACATTGAAAATGATATCCATATAGCTGTAGCTACAGCTGCATTAAATTAGGGTCTAAGTAGAGACTTGGCCCCAGACGAGATGACCCACCAGAGGTAATCAGAGGATAAGATGTTTTCAAGCACAAACAAAATCCGACTTTAGAAGCTGAGAAGAACCTCACCACAGTAACTTGACCATTGTGGGCTTCACAACTGGTCATGAAAGCACAGAACATTTCAAATATTTGGAGACAAGACTTGGTTAAAGTCTGGAGAGAAGACTCTTGCGTCATGATTGTGCCCAAACTGGAAAGTGCCTTCCCCACTTCCCTTCCCGGAAGCCTCACTGCCTACTTCTGATGGCAAAACATGAGGAGAAAAATCTATATCGTGGGTAGTAGCTGATTTCTAACCTGCCCTCAAATTGACAGTCCACATGTAAAGCAGGACAGAGACAACAAGAGCAGCCGGCAGCGTTTGTTGGGGCAGGAGGGCACACCGTGGATAGGAAGCACGGGTGACACTGCTCCTCTCTTGAAAAGGGAAAACAATTTTCAAGTGAGATGAGAATTGAAGAGAAGGGATCAGAGCAAAGCTGGCATTGCATGTACCATAACTGTCAGGTGTCTTTAAACCATTAACTCCCAGCCACCAGGAACTGACTCTTTCTAGCTTTTTCTACAGCATCTAGCAGAGGACTGTGTGGTAGTAGCTTAATGAAGATAACATTTCATGAATTTTGATGAGGAGGGAATTGTGCTTCTACAAAAGTAGGAGTCTTGGCCAGGCACTGTGGTTCATGCCTGTAATCCCAGCATTTTGGGAGGCTGAGGCAGGAGGGTTTCTTGAGACCAGGAATTCAAAACCAGCCTGGACAACAAAGGAAGACTTCCATCTCTACAAAAAAAAATTTAAAAATTAGCTAGGCATGGTGGCACATGCCTGTTGTCCCAGCTATTTGAGACACTGAGGCAAGAGGATACTTGAGCCCAGCTATTCAAGGCTGCAGTGAACCATGATTGTACTACCACACTTTAGCCTAGGCAATAGAATGAGACACCTGACCTCTTTTAAAATAAAAAAAATAAAGTAGGGGTCTTTTTTTCAGAGTGGATGCAGAAGGGTGGGGAGTGGGGTCAGGAGAGGAAGAGAAGCTACTTTACTTTCTGGAAAGAGACTATAGAGATCAAGAAAGAAATACAGAGATGGAGGTAGGATTTCCAGCTCTGCTGGAGTATCAAGCATGTTAGTCCTACAGGGCCAATGTGGCCATTCAGTCATTGACCAATTTATTCATTGATTTGTTTTTCATTCAGTGAACTTTTGCTGAGAGCCTCCCACTGTGCTGAGTATACAGTGGAGAAATAGAAAGATACGGCACTGCCTTCATGAAGCTTACAGTTTAGGCCTGTCCTCCATCTTGTTCTAACTTATTACATACAGATATCTTGAGCACTTAGTATGTGTTAGGTCCTATAATGAGCTACAAAGATGAACCAGACACAGTCTTCAAGCAGGGGTCAGGGAGGATCTATTCTGGTCTAAACTCTGCAAAGGTTTTGGTCATTCCTCTAGTCACTTGTTAGGACTCTCGCTTCCTGTAGGATTTTTTTTTTTCCTATATTGGATTCAAATCTCATGTTCTAACTTAAACTTCCTTTCTTCTGGCCCTGGCCAGTCCTCCACACGCATAAATCCTGTTGGTACCCGCTGTTCAAGGCTGGAGTGTTGTGAGCCAAGGATTCATACTTGGCCTTAGTTGCACTGAGCTGCTCCTGTCCAAAGCTGGATTTAGCAGGGATTTGGTTGAAGCCCTGCAAACCTCCACTCAATTAAGAGTTCAAACCTAGTGACTGGTTGAGTGAACTGTTTTAATATTAACAGTGAAAAAATTGACTTTAAAATAATCCTTTTAGGGACACAAGATGCAGTGGTTTGGCCTTTTATTAATATTCTTTTATTTCCAGTAATAATGGTTTTAGGCCAACATCTCCCTAAATTTGATTAATTCCATTAGGATCACTCCCAAAAAGGTTTATCAGTGGCTTTGAAATCCAAATGGGATGAGGAAAAATCATTTATATGGCAAAATCTCAGTTACACTAACTAGATTAAAGACTTTCTGCTGAATTAAAGAAAAAATTGACCCAGATTATTTGAAACTAATTGTAGATATGTAACTTTTAAGCACATAGGGAACTCTACCCTGAAGTTGTAGTTTTTCCAAGTTCTCTTGGAACTTAGATTTCAATGGGAGAGACCCATATTCAACAAATATATACAGAAGATCATTTCAGATTATGAGCTACAAAATGGGGACAGACAGGTAGGTAATTTAGGTAGAGAGGTCAGGGAGGCTTCTCTGAGAGGGGACATTCGAGCTGAGATCTGAAAGACAAGAAAGAGACAGCCATGTGAAAGCATGGCGTTAGTGTTCCAGGCAGAAGGAACAATTAAGTGCAAAGTCCCTGAGGTTGGAATGGCTTGTCGTGGAACAGGAAGAGAGTAGAGCAGTGTTCCCTGGGGGAGTGTCAGAAGACAAGGACAGTTAGAGAGGAAGGCAGGGCCATAGGAAGAAGTTGAGATTTTATTTGAAACACAGAAAGTACTTTAGAAAGCTAAACACTGACTTTTCTAAACCATCAGCAAATGAAATATGTACCTAATGTATTTTATTTAGAACTGAAGAAGAAACTGCTGAGGTTTCTCCCCTTTTTATACCTCTACATTGAGTTACACAGGTATTAGTAAAATGAAATATTAGTTACAAAGGTGCTTTGAAAATGTTAAAGCTCTATTTTCTATAAATTTAAGAATATTGTTATGAAAGGGCTTAAAACAACTAAGGGTCCTGTTCCTTTATTGCTAAACTTTAGACAAATTCTCCTTAGCAGACCCACCTAGTGATTCAGAGAAAAACATTACTATGAAGGTTCAATTGCCATTTTCCTTGTCTCATGTAGGTCTGAGGGGGAAGACTCCCACCATTTAGACCCCAAGGCCCTGAGGAGAGAATTCCTGCTGGCTGCCCTGCTGCCATATGAGTCCATAGGGGCAAAGGTGAGGCCTTCCTGAGATTGTGATTCCCAGGGCATCTCCACTTCTGGGACCACACTAGCTAAATGGAAATTATGAAAATTTCCAGGACAGGAAGCTAATAAATAAGAAGTGACAGGCATTGCATATTCAGGGATTATTGTGCACTTGACTCTTCTACAAGACACATGATGAAGGTGGAGGGTGTCTAATAATCCCCCTGAAATGTACTGCCTGATGTGCAGATGACTCCAAAGGAAGTCTGCTTGAAGGGAAGAGCAAAGGAGAAGATTGATGTCCTATGGATGGCTGTTCCTATTGTCATGGATCTGTGGGATGTTTTCTAAGAACTTTGCTGTGACCTTTGGTTTCTGCATGTAGAACCTGGCTCTGATCTCTGGAAAAGAGAAAGGACTATGTTCCAGGTTGTTCGATGATACCAGGAATAAAAGAGCTAAGATCTGAGTTGCTCGGCTGGTATGGGTACAGGTTGGCGATTACCATTCAAGTTGGCTGCTGTCTGGGTAGGGCTCCCTCCGTGGAGGGCCCTGGCAGGGATGCTCTAATCATGTGCTCAATGAAGGCGAAAGTCATTTTGATATCTTTTTACTAAATTGCTCTATCAGTGCTGCCCAAGCCATAAGTGTGGCACAGATTAATTGAGCAAAAAAAAAGTGACTTGCATACAGTTGGCACTTCTATTCTTATTAGGATCAGAAGGAACAATTGGATGAAGATCACTTCAGGAAAAAGAAAAAAGCATATGTTACTTATTGTTTTGGGCGAATGTTTTTATGAGAAAAGGGGATGCCGCGTCATTAATAACTCCGGCATGCCTTACCGATTCTGGTCGGCCTGCCAGATTAAACATGAGCCCTCTCTCATTATCCCAGCAGCCGTAGAGCACTGGCTTTCCCTCCAGCCTAATATGTATTCCATGCACAGTCAAGCCTCTGAGTTGACATCTTCTTCTAAAATTGTTTGGCTGTAATAAATATAAAACTTTCACCACTGATGTAAAGCATTGCTGGTTGGCATCATTTCCTACCCCCTTTTAATTATTCCTGACACTGTGGAGAAACATCTAATATAAATCTGTAATGTGCACTGATGACAAACTACACGGTTGAAGGACCATGTAATTTCTCCACAATTAATTAAAGTGCATGGAGATTTTTTTTTTTCTCTTTCATTCTTTCTTTTTCCTCCCCCCAGCAGCCAGATGCCACTGACTGGCTCAAATAACACTGCTGTCAACTGTAAAAAATTAAGATCCAAACCGTAAGAAAGGTACTTAGATAAAGAAACCAGATGCCAGGTTATTTGTGATACCACCGCATACATCTTGATGGAAGCCACCATTGTTCAACATCTGTAGTTCCACAGCCTTAATTACGCACTTAACTCAGCAAGTCTGTCAGCAGTTTATTTCCACAGGTATCGTCACTTTTGTAAATCTCTCCTTAAAAATTGAATGGTGCCAATCAGCAAAGGGAAGAGAGACAGAGACACTAGAAAGGCCTTGTGCAAAAAAGAGGCGGCAGCCTGTTTATGCCAGTAGCACATGTGGGTGTTTATGGGCACGTGTGTGTGGTCACCCAGAAAGGGAAAAATGCTCTGCTACCATTCCAGGCTGATCTACCACCTGGAATTGATCAAAAGCAAATTAATTTTCATTTTCAATTAGGAATACAATTAAGTTCAAAGTGGTGGGGGGGATTGTAATGTGTATGTATAATTCCTGTGGTGGGAGGACTTGAGGAAATACCAGATGAAATGAAATGCTTGTCATTGTATCTTTGCATTTAATTCGTTCAAGTGTTAAGATGGTGACTGGGGCCGCTGCTACTGCAATTTACGTTCCCCAGAGCTGCGCCTCCTACCGTCAGACAGAGTTGAGGAAAAGGGACAAGGATAGGGGCAAGTCAGGAGGTGGAAATGCTAAGATGCCTATTCCTGGTGCTGCCCTGTTGTTCTGAGGGCTTTTCCCAGGATTCAACAGTGGATCAGAGATGTGAGTGTTTTAATGAAGAGCCTGAATTAAGAAACTGGAATTTGGCTCTGCCTTCTGCTGGCTCTCAGTGTCAAAGCATTACCTGGCAAATGGATCCAAGTCTGGCCATCATAAGAGATATTGAGTGATTGTGTGAAAACAATCTGGCTGTTGAATGCCTCATGTCACAGGATCCCGGCTCTTTTCACTTGACTTTTCTCTACATTCAACTGCTGCCTTTTGTTGGAGTAACTGAGTGGGGGCCTGTGGGGCAGACAGGATTCCTCCTGGCTGCCTGGGGAACAGTTGGTCCAGTGTGTTCATCATCAAGGGTGGTAATTTGGGGAGGTTTGACCCTCATTTTAAGGAAAGTCAATTATTTGTCAATTATGAGTCCTAGAAATCCAGATATGAAACTCAGATGTTAAATGCCCATCTCTCTGGTTTGGGGATAGATAACAGTGTATCTGTGACTATGAAGCAGAAATTGCTCGTCCACATCCACCCGCTCGGTGTCTCCCAGAGCAGCCGCACTGAGCCAACCATAGCTTGATGCCATACTGATGAGAATCTACTGACTGTCCATCTCAGACTCCAGCTTCTTTGAAAAAGCAGAGTGAGTGATAAATATTTCGCCATATGAATAACAATGAAGTAGCTTCAGATAATAGATTACATCTTTCTAAAGTCCTCTGAATGATGATTTAAGAGGAAAGGAAGGTTCTGGGTCATGGAAACAGCTGCTTTGGGTGAAAGATTATCCAAAGCAGTGTGGTGATCACAGATCCTGAGTGCTCCAGTTCATATTTTACCTCGTACCACCCCCACTTTCCTTGTCCCAATGCTAGGGTTTACATTTCCTCCCTGCATGGTATTTGTGCTTTAAAAGAAGATTTTATTACTTCTGCTACAGTGGAATTTCTCTTTTTACTAGACAGTTGGCATGACCGCAGCCTGAAACCGCAATGGAGTTGTTAACGCACTGGGATCAGTTTTTCCCCCTTTAAAGCTATTCTTTTCTCTTTTTTACTTTTTTAAAGGGGGAAAAAAGGTCCAACAAATCAGCAGAACTATTAACTTTCTGATTTATTTGCTAGAGAGAGCAAAAAAAGTCCATGTGAAGTGACAGAAACACCAGAACAGACAGTATGAAAACATTCTATGTGAAAGTTTCCAACTGAAATCACACCACAAGCAGTTGGTTATCTGGAGATAGACATCTTCAATTTCCTGATTGCATAATAGAAATGGGATTTCTTTTTCCTCTGCAAAAAGTATTATCCATAATGTTGACATAAAGTTTTCTGTGCTTTGGGTTCCAAAGAGTACCCCTCTCAAAAACGGGTGAGTATCTTCTCAATTGCTAGTGACTTCCGCCATTTCTTCTCCTTCAAGGGAGAAGGTGAATGTTTCTAACGTGATGAAGACAAGAAGAAGAAATCTTCAAGGGCCTAGGAGATTAACTCTGCCCAACTGTCCACTATCGTGACATTTAATAAATAAACTGATCCTCCACTATAGGACGAATGAGCCCTGAGAAAAATTAATCGGAGTATGGGTTAGCAACCTAATAGCTGCTTAGCTGGTACACATGTCGTCCCTTTGCAAATATCTCTGGGTTTGACGTGCCTAAGCATTTGATACCGTGGTTCGGAGAAGTTCAAGATAGTTGTCCTGGCTAGGCCTGGGCCAGGCTTTGCAGTTGATCGGCCTTCCCCACAAACTGTCATAGATGATGTGTGATCTGCAAATTTACATGTCCTCCCAATACAGTTGGTGACAACGCTCTATTTCTTCAGAAACTCCCAAGTTTCTGATGACCCATTTCTGAGACGGAAAATTCTTGGCATTGGCCTATCACTTACATCACTTTTGCATTTTTAAATGCCCCTGATCTCAAAAGCAGTCCTCATTTTAAAATCACCCTGTATATCAATACTTCATTTTATTTAACACAGTGTTTTAAAATTATATTTAAAAGGCAACTTCTTTTGTCTCATGTGCCCTTGGCTGGAAAACAAAGGAAGTCTCTTTTAAGAGGTGTTTTACATTTTATGACTACTGAGAGAGAACATAGTTCTTTAATAGGTATATATGTAAGAGAGTTCCACATTATAGGTTTTCAGAAATTAGACATTCTGGAGCAAGGTTGTTTGATAACATCTCTGAAGGGCAAAGGAGCAAATGTAAACCTCGTGGTTTGGATGCCAAACAGAACACTCCCTAATCCTGTGGGCAACGGGAGCTTTTCTGAGATCATATTATTCTCACCGATAATAGCATCCTGGCTTGACTACGGGTGAGGGTGTGCAAGACAGATCATTCTTGTCTTATACTTCATGGTTATGGGCATGTAATATGTTCTTCATTGAGTCAGGCAATTGACAGAGACGCCAGTGCATTTAAGACTTGAGTCTACTGGAAATGAGACTTACATTCTTGCCAAAAATGGATGCTTTTCTGTGTCCACCACTGTCACACATCTTGATTTTTTTTTTTTAATCCTGACTCTTAAAACAATAATATCAAACAACTCCAGGGGAAAAAGTTAAATATTTCCATATGAAGAGCTGATTAAATTTGTATGGTTTTCTTTTCAGTAAAAATTGATATGTGATGAAATGCAGTGCAGCTGGATGGCTGGTTTGGGCTGATATTCTTACATCCTCTGATCTCACTACTGAGCTCTAAAGGGCCATGCCTAGTGATCTGCCATGCTGGGGCCCAGGTCCTGCAATGCCTATTCCCAGGCACTAAACAGCAAGTCAGTGACCACCTGGTTTAGGTCTTTCCTCTTAAGTCACGTTGTTCTTCTGTGTCCATTTCTCTTTTAGGGCACGCTGAGTCCATGTGGAGCATTATGGTTGACAGTAGGCATAAGATGCTCATCCAAAATATGGATAATAAGAGGAAAGGGCCACTGATTATAGGTGTGGTTATATGGACTTGACTTTCGATTTTCCCAGTATTTGGAGCAAGTGGGCTGCTTCTGCTGGTACCATCAGAAGCCAAAGGTAACAATGGTATATTTTTGTTTAGCAAACTTTACAGAGATAAAACCATCCTGCCACTTCTATGCTTAAAAACCATGTCCATCTTTCCTTTCTGCAAAGAGAAAGTTGCCAGAAGTTCAGAGGTCCCTCCAGGCTAAGGCCCTTGCTCCTCGTATATCCTTGGGGCTCTGCTTAACTCTAAGATGGGCTAGCACTTGTTTTCAACTTTTGTTCTGATCTTTATCTCCATCCTCCATTTCTCTCTCAAAAGTCCCATTTCTCTGACATGCCTAACCATGACCAGTTTTTCCCTCCTCCTTGTGTTTCCAACGTTCATCTCCTGCCAGGTCTTGGCCCAAAGTTAACTTGATTCTGTGGCCTCACTTACCAAAAGCCAAAATGCCTGAAACTACCCCCAGTGGTGATGACTCCTTTCCTGAGGGAGATCAAGCACTCGATAAATTGATATGTGTCGTTCACTCCAGGGGTCCTCACGTATGTCCCTTAGTCAGGAATGAAGCCCCACTCAGGGACTTAAGTTTTGTGACAGAGTAAAACATTGTTAGGCTCCAGGGAAGCCATTTGTGCAACTGAGCTGTTACAGATCTGTATTTGTCAAGCCAAGTGTTTACCGTGGGTTCCCTTACATCCCTCCCCTGCCCCACCACCCACACCTAGGAGAACCAGTCTACAAACAAAGCGTTTGCTCTCTGAGGATGTCTTCCTAATTAAAATTTTACATATACCAAATAAACAAGGGCACTTTTGAAATGTAAATTTGTCATTTTTCCTGGGCAACTTAAACCTGCTCCCCCTACCTGGAGACTGGTTTCTCCTTCGGCACAAAGCAATGTGCTCCTAGTTCATCTTTCGTCTCGTGCAGCTCAGATTCCCTATACGCTTAGATTCTGGTGTGGATTTTTTTTCCTTGAACACTTTCTGCAGTTTAGTTATTTGTTGTAATTATCAAGTTCATTTTTCTCTAATAGATGTGATTAAGTATATTTAGCACTGTGTAATGAGTTTTCTGCCTGGTTGCATCTTAGCTAATAAGGAATTCCTTAGCGGCATCTCTGACAGCTGCTGCGAATCCCAGGTCCACGCTGCCACAAGAGACCCCTTCCATGAACTGCTAGCATTAGAGAAATTAACTCCATTACACTAACCATAAAATTGAGGCTGAAATTTGATTACTAATAGATCCTCAATTCAACTAGAAACTGTAGAAACAGGGTGGTACCAGTGGGGAGGAAGGTGAATGCGTGTGAAATGCCAGTATCCACATTTTCATTGGTGCATGTGTTTGGATATTTCCAACCATACCTCCAATTTCTCTCCTGGTCAGGAAAGAAAGAGCAGTGCCAAACTGATGGACTCAAAACTGTGATTCTGTGTGTATGAGGCTAGAAATTTTTGTTACTGCCATGACAGTAGTACCTTGTTTTCAGTACTTCCATCTTCATGGAGCTCAGAAACCCCTGGGTGTGGTTTTGGCCATTGAAACTACTTGCCATTGTCACAGGCAGTCCAGATTTGTAAGGCTAAAGTGCTGATGACAATTAGTCATTGGTTACTGGCGCTATGATGTATAGTTGCTTAGCAACGATCCCTGAATTAAGTCTCTGGAAGGGACACACCAGAGAGACAAGACAGGAAGATGAAATAGGTACCATTTTAATGCATAGGTGAATCAGTAATGAAAAAGGAATAAAAGATATTTGTAATCATAGAAACAGCTGAGTGAAAATTGGGGCTAAAGGAAGGAAAAGGCAGAGCTTAGTTCCTCTTGCTAAATGAAATGAGAGTCAGTTGGCAGAGGAACAACCCCAGTGATATAAGAGCTCAATCTCTTTCTTGGACACTGTACTATGATTCTAATGCAAGCAAAACTCAGGGAGTATTATCGACCCAAAATGCAGTGTGGAAATTCATGGAAGGAGAGATGGAGAATCAAGTTGTGCTGCCATGAAATCTTTAAAACAAACTTAATTAGGCTTCGGTTAGTTCATATCAGTGAACTAGTTTTAACTGGCCACAGGGCCTGGTTCTGATTCTACTAGCAATACCCAGTGGCATTGGTGCACTAGTATACTGATGTTTGGTCTTGCTTTGTTTGAAGTAGGGAAGTAGAGGCCAAGAGCAGCATATTCATTTCATTAGACTCAGCTGAGTTTCGAGATTCTCAGCAGACTAAGATATCACCCTGAACTACATGATTTAGTGAGCTGGCTTAGCCTCTGGAAGGCCAGATGAGCAGAAGAAAGTGGAAAAGCAGGAAAAGACCTTGATCCAGATACTGAGCCTTGTTAAGGGACTGTCTTATCTATAGCAACGAGCGATGTTAGAGGTCTGCAAAGGTCCAGGGGCTCATTACTGTTAGTGAGGGCTGTTTTGCAATTAGTGTTGAAACACCAAGATAAAGAAAGGATATATAGGAATTAAAAACAGATAATGTAAACACTAACAAAGAGTCTTAATCCCCCTGGCTGAGTGTTTTGCATGTTTACTTCTGATCAGAATTCTTAATAATATTGAGTGTGTTGCAATTCAATGAAGATTTCCTTGGAAGAACAAGTCGATTCTTGGATTAAAAAATGAAACAAAACAGAAACAGAAAAGCGTACACTCATGTCTTTTTATTACTTTAAAAATAAAAGTTAAACAAATTAAATTACACAGAAACGTTTTGGTTTGGTTAGGTTTGGTTCAGATTACTTACGGCCACAGTGCAGTCCTCCATTGTCTAGCGATTAGAAGGGTATATTTAGAGCTTAGAAAGCAGATGTTCTATCTCTACCTATGACTTCTTTTCTGTCTGAAGAATGAAGGTGTTTTGGTATAAAGTTATTATTGTCTAATTGAGAAAGTCATTG
>NW_007253864.1:0-14386 GCF_000164805.1 Carlito syrichta | reverse complement strand
GCTGATAATCATCTCTGATTCTTGCCTAGTACTTATAAAAGGCTCACCCTCACTTACAATAGAGCACTGTATTTTCAGAACAATGCATAATTATTTGGGAAGAAGCCAAAATGATGGCTAATGCATAACAACAGTATGCATAATAGCACAGTCTGTCTAATGGCCCGTGGTTCCAGTTTTAGTATCTTTAGCTAAGGGTGCTCTGTGCTCCTACAGTCCCACCTCCACCACTTTCCCCTAGGTAAGTAACACTCATACTCTAGTTGCTTAACATCCAGCTTCCTATGACTGTAAATTCTGGGAGGACAGGGACCATACACCTTGCTTTCCACTGACCACTGCATTCCTAACACCCATCACAGGGTCTGTTACACAGAGGACACCCAATAAATTTTGGTTGAATTGAATTGCTAGAATCTCGCACTGGTAGCTGACCTCCAACACGGTGCCTGATCCCCACTTCTGGTGTTTACAGCCTTGTGTAGTTCCCTTCCTTTCAGTGGGAGCTAGACTTGGTGATTTCTGATGAACTGAATGGGGGGTGGGGAAAGCTGGGTAGTAAAATGTAGTGTGGCCTCTGATGATCTCTTTCTATCTGGACCGCTGACTCTGGAGGAAACCAATCACCCACCATGTTGCAAGCAACCCTGTGGAGAAGCCCTCATGGTGAAGAACTAGGGCTTCCCCTCAACAGCCATGGCAGTGAGTTTGAAAGAGTGTCTTTTAGCTCCAGTCAAAATGACTACAGCCACAGCAGATACAGTGACCTCCTCACAAGAGGCCCTGAACCAGCATCACCCAGCTCCAAAATTCCTGACCCACAGAATCTGTGAAATAATTTGTTCTTTTAAGCTGTTAATTTGGGGAATATTTTGTTGCACAGCATTAGATAATGAATACACTGGCCAGTAAGTATTTGTTGAGCATCACCTCCGCCAGGGACTGTGCTAGATGTTAGGAACAACAAGACAAATAAAGCAAGGTCCCTGCCTACAGGGAACTTACAGTCTGGGAGACTGGAGACTGAGTTGGGCATGTAAGCAGAGAATGCTAAGGTTTACTTAGGTGCAGTGGGCATGCACAGGAGGAAGCTGGAATGGGAGGAGCCATAAAATTGACAGAGCAGTTTCTTAAATACACGCCCCCCTAACACACACAAATACGTCACAGATAACATTTTCTTCCTAACCATGCCTTAGCTTATTGTAGCTTTAGACAGTTCCAGCAAACCTTATTGAGCACTGCTCCTTAATGCATTGACTCCTTATGGAGCTGGTTGACCACTACAGAAGAGACAGCACTATTATATGTATTTGCCCTTGGTTACGAGCATCCCTTACCAAACAGAACTCAGCTGAGTAACTTTTACCCGTCTCCATTTTCTTTCCACCTTCTTGGTCTATCTGTAATTAACACCCTACTATTACCTAGATGTCTGTTGATTAGAAGCAAATGGTTTATTTTTAAAATGACAAAGTAAGATTATCTTAATACTTGATAATATATAAATGCAAGTTTCCCTGTGGCTTGAGACTGAGCATAGCTGCCCTGGGCCCAGCTACAACAAGCCAACAGAATACTTCTAAGGGATGCTAAGAAGATAAAGACATCAACAATAAAGCTTTGACACATTGATGGTCCATAATAAATCACCATGGTAAGAACACATGTCCATAGGGACCCTGCTTTCATGGACCTTTAATAGCTGGGTCCTTAGTAGACCATTCCCAGGACTGCCTCCTCTGGCTACATGGAGCATGTGCAGCCCATGGATGGCATTGTGTGTCTGATGTAGGGCCTGAGGGTGGATGACAGAGGTTTTGGAGGGCAGACTTTACTCTGCAATAAAGAAGCAGCAGCCCTGCTGGGATTGAGCCCTCCATTCTCTGGGAATGGGGCTCAGGAAGAAGGAATGGGACTAGGCCCCAAATAACCCCAATAATACCATGGAGATGCACCCAGGTTTAGAGATGACTTCAAGGAGGTGGAGAGCCAACACATTTTTTCTCCATTTGCCGCAGGCTACAATGGGAAAGCAATAAAATGCTGACACCATCCTCCTGCAGGGATAACTGACTTAGGTGAGGGAAAGGAGACAATCTAGGAGAGACACCAGAGATCATTTGGCTTTCCCCCCATCTCCTGTGCGTGATTGGGAACATGATGGAACAATTGGTTGTGTTTCGGGCTTATATTTGCTAATTTTGCCCTTCCCCTTAAAAAACAGTCTTCCTTTGTATGCTGCTGCTGTGTCTATTTTTGTCATGGTGGTGGTTGTTTTAAATAGGAGAACTTGTGAAATGAGACTGCATAAAAGATGGACTTGTTTTATATGTGGGATATTGCCTGTCCTTCAGATCTATGTGTCTCGCTTATGGAATGAACCAAAGTAGGAGAGATAAACTAATATTTTGTATAAGCTCAGCCAGACAATACAGATGATAAAGATGTTTCATCTTCTTATGCATGCAGAAAATATGAAAAATCGTAGTTTACACATATTTGCTCAATTCAAGTGTAAAATTGGGCCCCTCGATTGCCCTGGGCCACAGTGGCTGTGTTAAGGAAGCTCGATTTACCTTGCAGCCGAGTGAAAAATGATCAGAATATTAGACTCATCTAGCCCACATTAAGGAGCCATTGCATTTCCCGACAATTTTATGCTATCTCAATATGAAAACAGAGCAATTTCAACTCATATCAGGTTATGATCGGCAATTACAGTTGCATAATTCACCTAGTCGTCTCTTTGCAGGGCCTTTATTTTCCCTCTTGGTGACATTCCTGAGAAAGTGCCTGATAAAAATGTCATATATCATCCCAGCTTTAGAACTCGTGAGGGGGTAATCTGCTATGCCTTGCTGAGCCCATATTCATCACTGGATTTTTGACTTGGAGGGGTCATGGCACTCATAATTTCCTGTTTGATATTGTCCTCACCAGCTCTGACAAGGGGCTGTAAAAGCTCGGTTGTAGGCAGTGGTTGAGCGCGGCTCCAGTGGGGCTCGTCACCAGCAATAACAGTGCATTACTGTGGCTCGTGCTGTAGTTGGCCATTTCGAAGATAATTAGATTTGATGTCAACATTTCTTTATCACCTGCATCCTTTTGTGCATCTGTGTGTCAAGTTGTTATTTCCGGATTTATTAGCACCCTCAGAGCTACTCTCTATCTGTCAGCCTGTGTGCTGTTTGTGTTGACAGTTGTAAAGTTAATTACTAGTACTAATGAGCATCGGGCTTTTGGTGGACATGGCGTTTTGGACATTTAAAACTATAATTAGTTTTTTTTTCTGTGTATGGTGCTTCATACAAAATAAAAAGTGTTTTAAAAAATACCTTCCTTCCATTCCATTTTGACATTTTGTGTGCAGTCAACTTATCTTTTATTCAAAGGTTCCAAAAACTCAGTTCTGTTTCTTTTTAAAACAGACTTCCTTTTCATTGTAACTCCATGAATAATTTCTTTTGTTCCATAGTTCTCTTCCAACTTGATAATGTGATCATTTCATATGCCTTGGAGAATTAAGGGTAGTGATGGCAGAGTGATCAAAAGGTGTGCTGGGTAAATGTTGGTCTCTGCCCAATCAGTAGACTACAAATTTTCCATTTTTAACTCTCCTCTTTTCAAATCTTACTCTGGGTACAACTTTAAGATGCAGTGAATGAAGAAGACTGGACAAAATTTAAAGTGTAATAAATAGTTCTGTGTGTGCCCTGTCCCAAAATAATAGTGATGACTTATATTTATGTTGTGTTAACTCTGCGCCAAGAATTATGGTAAGCCCTTTATAAGATCATCTCATTTAATTCTTACAGCAAACCAGAGGTCAGTACTATTATCTCCATTTTACAGGTGGAGAAACTAAGGTCTAGAAAGGCTAAGGAGCTTACCCAGGGTCTAACAACTAGGAAGTTGTATTGGGATTTGAATCCAATCAATGTAGCTCAGAGCCTGTACTCTTAACAACTCTTCTATAGACACAAAGTATTCTTTCAAGGAAAATTAGCAGACTCTTGGGGCAGGTATTCTAGAAGAACAAAAAGCCATCACTTACCAAATCAGATCGGCTCATTTGTATTTCACTCCCAGTCATAGAGGTTTCAGTGTAATGGCAATTATCTGTGGCATGTACTTTATGGAGGTATTTTGTTTGGTCTGTTGCGGCAGCAAAGCACCACTCCCTTGCTGCTATTCATATTTACTTTCTATTCATCATTATCTGCCATTTTGCTAAATAACTATCCTTCCCAGACATAAATCATCTATAAAAATACTCTGGCTCAGAGAAAATTTCGCCCTGGCACTGCAGTGATGAGATAACCATTTCCATCTCTTGTTGAAGCATTGAGATTTATTGGCTTTCGATGGGCAACAGACCAGGCATCACTCTCTGCTAAACAGACTCCCACTTGCATTTATTCTTATTGCATTTAGTGATTCCAAATGGAGCTCTTGGAATCCCTCGAGGGTCCATTCCCAGCCTGGGTGGGGTGTTATTACTTTATATTAGATAAGGGAAGGACACACAAAGAAACATGCAGTGATTCGGATGATTTTTTATTTCCGTTTAGCAGTGATGACAGAATGTCATAGTGAAATGACTTCAAAAGTCATTTTTCCCCACTGCCCTGGTTCTGCAACCTTGTCCCTTGAGGGCTCTTCCATTGTACAGTGTTATTAATTCTGCTAACTTTCAGACTTCATTGCTGACAACAGGCCTCTTGGCTTTCGCAGCCTATTACATTAAATTTCCCATCAAACCATGTCAGCCTCTGAGGTCACAGATTTCGAGAGAAGCTTTAGATATTTTGCCATCTGACTTCACGGGCAGGTGTTTTCTAAATTGCTTTTAGGTTTGTTTTTCCAGTGTCAGAAATCAGATTGAACCTATTTAAAAAAACTCAAGACAGTGAGTACTCATCAGGGTAAGAACAAAGCAGAGTTGGAGGCACGCCTGAATTGGCGTGTGTTTGTGTGTGTGTGTGTGTGTGTGTGTGTATCCACATGTGTGTACTTGTGTTTCAGTTGACCTTTCAAAGGGAGAGCACAGCCTTCCAACTCAGCTTCCTCCCTGACCCCACCTAGGGAGTAGACTGTCTTGTTGCCTATCTGTTTTTCTAACACTTACTGAAACCCCAAAATGAGCATGACTGCCCTGGTGAATGGAGCTATGCTCTGCTGACCTTGATTTTGGAGGAATCTGTGAATGTGTTGAGTGGCATTAGAAGGCCACCCTGGACAGGCCAGTGAAATGACCGTAGACTAGGTGTAGTACTAGCATGTCTTAATGTGGGCTCCTCGAGCAAGTTCCCAGTGGCAGTAAAATTTCAGTGTTTCCCTTGATGCCTTAATTTTGGCATGCTGTTGTGGGATTAAAATAAAGGAAAGGCAGAAACCTTCCTTCCAGTAATATGGCCACAGGCACCATGTTGCTGTCAAAATTACATTTTGAGGGAAGCCTGTGCAGGAAAATGGAACTGGGGCTCCACTGAAAAACAGAAAAGAAATGAGATGTTATTTTTGAAGCAGTCAACTCACAAAAATGATGCAAGTCATTTGGCAAGCCCAAAGCACCCTTGAAATTCTTATTTATTCTTAGTTCCAGTTAACATTTCTGCTCTAAAAAAGACAACATTCAAGTCTGTCCTTGCCATTGCATTTCACACTTGCAGGCTTCAAGTTAACAGCCTTTGGTCCCCTTAACTGTGTAATATATGCGTGTTTGGGTGGGGAATGGGAGAGCGACAGGCCTTAGGAGCTGAAGAGGAGGGAGAACCCAAGCTCTGGCTTCTTCAGTGATAGATATCTAAACACTTGAGTGCCTCACCTAAGAGCTGGCTACATGAGCTTGGAGCCCTGCAGGAGCCTTGCAGGAAGTTAACTCTAGCCCTACCCCCTTTCTCTTACTAATTTTTAGAGACCTAGGAAGCCACTCTTATCTGAACCCATCATGAGCTAGCTCTACCTGCAGGAGGAGATGCTGAACCAGGCTAGGGCCTGAGAAAGATGAGTGAGGTGAGGGAGTGTCACTGTGTTTCCCCCTGCTAGCAGCCATAAGGAGAGAGAATCATTTGTGGCACTCTGGGGACAGTTTTGTCACCCTGACAGTAATGCTGTTATGCGCTGGCTTGACACACAGGATGAATCCATAAAGACAGATAAGTAACTGTGAAAGTGGCTGGGGATCAGGCTGAGTGCCACCACTCACCTGCAGTGACAAATAGATAGTCATGAAGGATTGGAAATCCTGCCCAACACGGAGATCTGTCAGCAAAGAGATGGACTGCAACCCTGGTGACACAGGCAGCTGGAGCAGCGGGTGCATGTGCACACGCGCGCCCCTGCAGGGTGTGCAAGGAGGGTGACTTCAGAGCCTCAGTGGGAGGGGTGAGGCTTTTCTGACAGGGTGTATGTGTTGGTGCCAGTGGGAGGAGAGGACTTCGACACTCTGTATTTTTCTTTGTGAAGCACAACGGTGAATGTTGTGTCTTTTTATTGGTAAGTTCAGGCATATTTGGTTACGAAGGCTGTGCTTAGTTTCCGTATTCCCTGGAATTTTTCTCACACCAATAGGGGTCCCCATCTGCAAATCAAATGAATCCAAGTTATGACAGTTAGCAAAACTGCTGATGTTGGTGGCACCAGGCAAAGGGCAGGCGGAGGCAGGGGGCCTCATATTTATCTTTTATGCTAGAAAGGTTTGTTATTTCTGGTTGGCTGTCTGCTTTTCTTCAGTGAAAGAAATTCTGAGGAAATTGTTTGAAAAAGCAAGCTCTGTGCTGGAACTGCTATTTCCCACTTGAGCTTGAGATCCAAACACACTGTGTTTCATAGTTTTGAAATCTGGTGTTATCATACATAATATGCCATCTTTGTCTTAATTATTCTTGAGATCATAAATGCCTGATTATGTCCAATTACCCTCCTGGGAAATTATGAAATAGATTCGAGGTGGAAAGTAAACAGAAGTGACCAGAATAAAACCTGGTCGGGTCCCTGTCAGCAGATTTGGACTGAAGCCTGAAGATTGTGTACAGCCATTTGGAGATCTTTTTTGTATCTACATAGAAAGAATATTTGGACAGCAGAGATAAGCACAAGTATATCAGGGATCCAGGTTTCAGGCAGGGTGGGTCCTATGTCTTATGGGCACTTAAGTGGGAAGTAGGAATGGAAGCAAACTAATATTCACATATTCACGTTTGTTTCTGTAACAGCGGGCAGGATTGCTAGTGTTAATGAGATGGGTGGATGTGGGATCCTGAGACTCATCTATCAAGTCCTTGTTCTGACTGCTTTTAATGTAATTAAATAAAAAAAGGAATTACAGTAATAAGCTTTAAAAAAAACGAGTTCTCTTGTTCTCATCCTTTATCATTTTTTACTACCTGCCTTTCTCTTAGGTAGAACAGTACTTGACCGTCTCAACTGTGCTCACCCTGCCTGTTCAACTTCTAGGAGCTTAATATAGAGTATTTGTGATCCTAGAATTAGTTCCCCAAAAATGGTTACATGTAGCTTAAACTACCACCGGTGCTATTACAACTTCTACTGCTGCTGCAATTATTATTACTACTTCCACTTTAGTACTGTGTATTTAAGCATTTATTCTCCTATCTAGGAAAGCCCTTGAGATCAGATATTTCTTTCAAAAAACCCTGGGGTCTATTTGCTAGCTTTAAGAGTCTTTATTTTAGTTTGTAATTTTCAGAGGCTAAGAATATTTTAAAGCAATTCAACTGTAATGAAAACATTTTTTTTTTGACCCTAGGTTCTCAGTTTGACATGTTTTGACCCTATCATTCTAACCATGATTTAAATTCTGAATTTCCAGAAGCCTTATTAAAGATGTCAATTTGTGCACCAGAATGGTTAATGTTCCTGTGAACTTTGACTCCTAAAGGAAACTCTATTTTAAAAGAATAAAAGATTTTCCTGATAAATATGTTCCTCATTTTGGGCTAATACTTTCAGTCTGAATGCTGGAACGGGGCAGGGGTGGGCCACTGCCTGACCCCACTTGCTCCCTCATTCTGTGATCCAGTGCTATTTTACAACCCACAACATTAGATTTTTATTTTGCCAAGAACACTTCTGAAATGGGATATAAATCTCCCAGTGCACACCTGATTAAATAGGCCTGTCCAGGAATTAAAAAAGAGGGTGAGCCACTCGCTATCATGGGGTGACAGGTAAGCACACCAGATAACCAGAGCTCAGTGGGCTGAAGGGAGTTCTGTGGCTGTTTTTATTAACTGAGGCGGGAGCTAAGGTCACGCTGCTTCTTGGGCCTTAGTGATGAAATACAAGCAAAGGGCCTTTCCCTGCCTGCAGATCTCCTCACTCTGATTTGCAAGGATGCTTCTGAAAGTTGTCCAGCTCCTACCCACCTGTCTCATTGGCCACAATGGCCACTGTCAGTGGGGCACTGAGGCCAGTGAGGTAGCATAGTTACTCTGTCTGCTGTCCTTGGCTGTCTGATGGCTGCTCTTCCCAACTTTGTAGTCAGGACACCACTGGATGCCAGAATTTGTCAACAAAAAGTGCCAAGTGATGCTCATTTCCTCAGTATAGCTGCAAACCCAACATTTCAGTGAGAGTGTCTGGGGGGAGAAATTTCTTCTGTAGACTTTAACTTACCTTGTCCCTTTATTGGTTCTCCCTATCTTTGCCAGGTAAAACTATTAACAGAGAAAACGGAGCTGCCTTGTGTACCTTTCTAGGAATGAAAAAATTATTTCATAATAAGATAAAATTTTTAAAAATTGATATGTCCAGCTCATTCTCAGAGGTCATGGCATCACGTATCATCAACCTCCTCAGAATCTTCCTCTCCAACCCCTACTGGCCTGAGTGACTTTGAGAGATCCATGACTCAGCAGCATTTTTGGAAACTATCAGGAGGAGACCTGGTTCAAATAAGAGGTTACTAACCGCTTTTGTACACAGTATTTCTCTTGATCCTTGTAACCCAATGAGGTGAATAAGGCAGATATTCTTGGCCTTGCTTCACCATGGGGAAACTAGATGCTGGGAGTGACCACCAGTAAGTAATTGGGCTGGGATTCCCTATAGTGTTTTTGCTATCCCAGGAGACTTCTATGGGCCTTGTTTCCCTGAGGCCTTACAATAGTCCATGTAGTTGGTGGGACAGATGATGATGTTTCAGTTTGGAAATGGGGAGGCTGAAATTCAGGGAGGCTGCCTGACTGATTGGAGGCCGATTGGCCTTCATTCATGTTATTGCTCTGTCACTTTCTCTCTCCTTGAGTTTGTAAATGAAAGCTCTTAGGGATGTGGCAGCTGACAAGTGACACAGCTGGAAACGTATCCCAGCTCTTCCGACTCTCAGACCAACACCCTTTCCATTACACCAGGATTAACTCCACAATCATGAAAATCTCAAGAACAAAGCTACTCTTAAGTCTCCCCATAGCTTCACCCTTAATATGATTCCAAATTCCCATGTCAATCAAGCTGTAATTCCCTGGGGAAATCGCGTGAGGGGAAAGTCTTTGGCTGGCTGTTCAGACCAGGCCAGTGAGGGCTTAGCAGAGTGCCCTACACCTAGAGCATACTCACCAACCAGTTGGCATCAAAGGTGCTGACAATCTGGACCCAGATCCTGGCACTGCCTGCCTTTTGCTGACTCATGCACTGCGTATTTGCAAAGTGCGTGGGCTATCACACAAAGGTGGAGTGGATGTTTGGGAGAAGAGCATGCGGTGTAGCTCAGGACCTGCAGGAAAGGTGTCCCCGTTAGTGGGGTCAGAGAGCAAAAGCAGCCGTTCCTCACAACAAATGGTGAAGGCATGAGACTATGCTGTGGAAACCTCTCATCTCTGCAACCCTGGCTTGGATCACAGGGGAAGTGACTGCACAGCCGAGTGTGTTGCATTTGCAAAGGTCAGGCTTTAATTACATGCACAGTGAAATGGAAATACTGTAGAGAGGTCACACTCATATTTCTTTGGCCTTCATTAATGTTATTGCTCTGTCACTTTCTCTCTCCTTGGGTTTGTAAATGAAAGCTCCTTTAGTACATTTTAAAGGATTATTTATTTTTAATTGTTTTGCCTCTGGAGGGCGAGGTTACTTTTTTTGGAAGGGGGAGTCAATTTTTTAAAAAACTTTACCTATGCATTTCTGGTTAATTTATTTCAAACCTTTTGCTTTTTATAGTCTTATCAACTAATGCTTTTGATTAAAACACAAGCAAAAACCAGCCAACATGAACAGGTTGAATGCCACATCTGTGCAGAAGATAGCAGCTCACTTATTTATGGCTCAAAGAAATGGAGCCTAAATTAAGCTAGCTATTGCTGGAGAGTGGATAAGCGGCCATTATGAATTATCCTTAATTATAGCGATTTCCTAAACTAATAAACCTGCTAAATCTTTATTGCAAAGGTTAGTTTACGCAGTGCATATAAAATCCGCATGTGCTCCGCATCAGCCACCAGCTGTCTGACAGTGTGTTGCTATTTCAGTGAGTGTTCACATAAATTTTATGTTGGTTATATTAACAGTCAGTCCATATCACTACCCACAGATGCCAGTAGACATAAAAATTGCTCTCCAGTGAGCCTAAATATCCCTAGAAGCTAGTTGTGTCTAATGTTCCATGTAGTATTTGTACGTGAAAGCGCCAGATTGGAGGGTTATTTACAGATGAATATTTCAATCCAGTTAGTTCATATAGGCCTACTTAGCCTTCTTTGCTGGTTTATTTGTATGCTAAATAATTCACTAAAGGTTCTTGTTTACTTTCTATAGTAGTTTCTATGAAATGCAAACAAGGGAGCCAACTTGAGGTGTTCAAAAGGCTAAGCAGCTCTGTGTTTAAATGCAGGTCAGAGCAGCAAATGCAGTCTTGCTGACGGGCTGTCACTCAGTTTTATACGTTCCTCTTTTTTTCCCCATCCTCCTCCAGATATAACAGGAGCTTGCTGCTTTCATAGGAATTTTTGGCTGGCCTATCTTTATTCTAAATTTATTTTTTTCAATACCTGCCTATGTGGTACCTTCAGCTTCTGCAATTAACCACCCAACGCCAGCAGCAGAGAACACATTCTTGACTTTGAGAAACTGCTTCTCTATAGCCTTCTGGGCCAACAAGAACAGGTCAAGCCTCTGCTATTGAAACGCCCTTATTTTCTTCCCTTTTTTTCTTTCTCATTTTCTTTTTATTATTTTTTTCTTTTTCTTTCATTTTTCTCCCATGATTTTGTGTTTCCAAATCTCAAGATTTGAAAGAACAGCAAATAGAACCTTTCTCTTTTCCTTGAGAGCCCTGAGCTAGCCCAGCCTCTGTCACCCTGAAGGACAGAGGGGCAGAGTCTAGCTCTAAAAGATGCAACCTTTAGTGGTCCTCAGAATCTGTGTTCACCCAGGGGTGGGAAGGATCATCGTTCTCTAGGAAAATAACGGTTACCTGGCCTTATTGTTCAGCTGTTCCCATGGCTCAGTTGATGTATGAAAAATACCAATCTGCCCCCACATTTTGCAAATGTTTATGATCCCAAACATTTGCCCCCAAAGAGATTGGAAAATAGCCTCCTTCATTTTCAGCCAGACACTGCCAAGATCATGAGAGAGTCCAATAGCAGTGCTAACTTTTTATTTAATAATATTGATTTTATCATTTTTACTACTTACAATGGGGATTGGGCGGCTGATAGTTATTTGACCTCCCTTTGTGCATGGCTGTGGAGTGCTTCGTTAAAGCTATTGACATATATCTCTCTTCCTCCACTCTTCTGCCAGCAGCCCATCTCAGCAAATAATATTGAGATGCAGTAACTGTTCCCTGATATTGATTTCAGATTGTGTTCATCACACCCTTCCTGGGGCCAGGCAAGGAGCAACAGCCCCAGTTCTGTAAGCTCTTGACTGCTACAGGCTGAAGTATCATTTCCATCTTTCAAGTAAGGATATCAACCATAATATGTTTCAAAAAAAAATTACCCAAGAAAATGAAAGCATTTTTGATCGTGATTATTTTTTTACACATGCACAATTAAACTGATCTCTTCAGTTTTATGTTGGGCTTTTTCTGTACTTTTCTTTTTAAGGAATGCTAGAAGATCCGTGGGTCCCTGAGCTGGTGGGAGGAACTCTGATTGCATATTAAGCTTCTGGGATTTGGGGTTTGGCACACTCAGGCAGACCCAGGGCCTCTTTGACCTTCAGTTCTCAGCTATCTTGGGCTGTTCTCACCACCTGGGCCTTAAAAACTTCCATGTTTTGCCTATGTAGAGTCAGTTGAGATGGCAGGATATTTAAAAATCAGAGTTTTAACATCTGACTGTTAGGCCCATTAAGGTGTACCTAATAATTAGAGACCACCTAATCCAGTGATGATAACCACATCTGCACATAGGAAGGACATGACATGTAGTTTAGGTTTGCATGGTCATTGAGAAAAACACCAAACACCGAGAAAATTATACTGGAAATTTTAAGTTTTACAAGAAAAAAATAACCAATAGAGAATGTACACCAAGAGTGATTTTTATACCAAGAGTGATTATGCCTGGGTAGTAGGATTTCAAGTTATTTATATTTTCTCTTTGGGCATTTCTATGTTTTCTGAATTTCCTTTTGTACTTCGAAAAACAAAACCTACTTATAAGTGTTATTTTTTTTAATGGAAAAATTAGTAGAATTGGAACTCCAGAAGATCCCTGTCCACCAAAGTGAATGCATTAGCCAGGGGTGAAATTGACTCACTGGCTAATCTCTGTCCTAAGGGACATAGGACAGACATCACTCCTATCATTGTGCACCTGCCGGTTTTCATTTTGTGAATCCAGTGGGGATTGTTCTAGCCCTTGCCATTGAAGCAGAAGTGCAAAGTGGTTCAAAAAAAGAAGGGCCTTGAAATCAGAGGAGCCTGGGTCTGATTCTTTTTCTTGCAACTGTGACTGTGAGCAAGTATCTTAACTTTCTCTGTGCCTCAGTCTTCTCATCTGGAAAATGGGTTTTTGAGAGGATTAAATGAGATCATGTATGTAAACTCTTTAACACAGTGCCTGGTATCTCAGAAGCAATAAAAAGTGGTAATTATCACAGTGGCATCCGTATAACAATTTCCTTCTCAAGTCAGAATCATAATGGGAATTAGGATAAACACAGTCTATAGAATGGTCATTTTTTTTTTCTCCTTAAGCTCAAGTGAGACTCAGTTGAAATCTATCCATTGTCTAGTACATATAAGATTTTCTAGGACAACCTGATTTTTTTTTTTTTTAATTGGAGTCTCACTCTGTCACCCAGACTGGAGTGCAGTGGCTGCTCCTGACCACCGCAACCTCGACCTGGCTGGGCTCCTGGTGATCCTTTCGCCTCAGCCTTCCAAGTAACTGGAACTACAGGCGCGCGCTACCATGCCCGTCTCATTTTTGATTTATTGTAGAGATGAGGTCTCTCCAAGTTGCCCAGGCAGGTCTCGAACGCGCGGGCTCAGGCACAACCTGATTTTATATTAGCACTCTTTGATTAAAGGCAATTCACTTTTACATGTATATCTAAATGGAAATTTATTTTGAGGATTTTAAAACGAATACATTTATGTATCAGGAGAAAATCTTATAGGTCTTTATTCATGGTTCTGAAAATATGGTCACCATACTGATAATTCTTTACATAGAATGTGTCCCCTCCTCACAAGCTCACAAGCGTGTGCGCGCACGTACACACACATACACACACCCCCCTTCTATCCACAGCAAGCATTACTCCTGAAAAATACTGGAGACCTATCAGGAGACCTTAAACTGTCATCTCATTTTTGTCATAGAGTCAGTTTTCTACTCTCAAGTGTTTTTCATTTGTAGGGTCAGAAACACCTTCTAATACTGTGGATGGCATGGAATTCTTCCCTGCAGGCAGCCATCTTCAGGGCTGAAAGCAGAGTATAAAAAGCAGCTAAATTAGAGACTTTACACAGTTGCTGCAACCTGCTTAATGAGAGACAGCGAACATTTTGCAGGCTACTGAACTTCTGAAATGTGACAATCCAAGCAAATGAAATCATGGTACCTTTCATTGTAGTTTAATTGGACTCAAACTCGGCAAGAGGGGCTGCTGAAAGCTGTATTCAAAGAGACAGACAGGGATCGTACAACAACTAATTCAGCCCGCATAACACATCTTACAACTGTCCAAGCTCCATGCTTGCTCTCAAGACTGACTCTTTTGGTCAAGAGAGAGAGAACTGCAGTGAACAAAAGCAGATATTATAAAGCAGGTCAAATACTGGCATTGGGAATGGCATAGCTGTCACCCCAAGTTATGCATTTGAAGTAGCTCAGCCTCATGGCAGCCAGTACAGGCCAATTTATTTTAAAGAGGCAAAAAGAAGTGAAACAAACTTAGGCCC
>NW_007253863.1:8544-9360 GCF_000164805.1 Carlito syrichta | reverse complement strand
TGGTCAGTCAGTTAATCACACCATGCACTGGATAGGTTCTTCCTCGTTTCCAGTGATTCCTGTTGGAGAATTTGTTGAGGAGGAGTTGGTTGATAGAGGGAGGTTTTGCTTCCAGAATCTCTATCCTGCTTCCTTGTTCTATATAACTGATCTTGTCCCAATACCAGGATGTTTTGATTATTATAGCCTTATAATAATGTTTAAATTCTGAAAGTGACATACCTCCAGCTTTGTTTCTTTGTTAATAATTATTTTGACTATTCAGGGTAAATTATATTTCTGTTTGAAGTACTGTATTGTTGTTTTAGGTCTGAGAAGTATTATGTTGATAATTTAATGGGTATAGCATTGAATTTGTGATTTGCCTTTGGTAACATTGATCTTGTAACTGTGCTGATACTTCCAGTTAATGTGCACAGAACATTTTTCCATTTGCTTGTGTGATATTTGACTTCATTAATCAGGTTTTAGTCATTCTCACTTTAAAGTACTTTAACTTCTTTCATTAGGAAGATGCTAATGTGTTTGTTTTTGTGGTGCTTTGAATGGGATTAAGCTTTATATTATGTACTATGCCTATTTGCTATTAGTGTATAAGAATGTGACTAGGTTTTGGACATATACTTGGTACCCTGAGATTTTTTCAAAGCGCTTTATCAGTGCAAATAGTTTTTTGACAGATTGTCTTGGAGTTTTGAAGTATAGGATCATATAGTCAGAAAAGAGAAATAACTTGGTTTTTTCTTATCCTTTATGGATTCCATGATTTCTTTCTCTTGTCTGATTTCTCAATCGAGAACGTCAAGCACTATGTGA
>NW_007253863.1:6203-7263 GCF_000164805.1 Carlito syrichta | reverse complement strand
TTCTAGGATCTTTTATCTTCTGTTTTGATTTCTGTGTTGACCCAGGAGTAGTTCTGTATTGTGCTATTTGACCTGCATGTCTTTATGAAATAAGAGGGAGTTTTGTAATTATTTTTATTCAAATATTGTCTCAGAATAAGCATGGTTATATTTTAATATTGCAAAGTATGTCTATTTTTGATTTATGACTCATGATGCTGATAATCTTGGAGCACATTACATGTGTTTGATGTGTAGAATACATATTCTAAGCCGGGCTCAGTGACTCAGCCTGTAATCCCATGCCTTTGGGAGGCTGAGGTGAGTGGATTGCCTGAGCCCATGGGTTTGAGACCTGCCTGGGCAGCAAGACCTCATTTCTACAATAAATCAAAAAATCAGCCAGGAGTGGTAGCGCATGCCTGTAATTCCGGCTACTTGGATACTTGGAAGGCTGAGGTGGAAGTATCGCCGGAGCCCAGCAGGTCGAGGCTGCGGTGGCTGGAAGCGGCCACTGCACTCCAGTCTGGGCGACAGAGTGAGACTCTAACTCAAAAAAAAAAAAAAAAAGAATACATATTCTCTCGTTGCTGAGTGGAGTATTCTGAAGGTATCAACTAAGTCCATTTGGTCAAGATTAAAGTTGAGATTCCAGATCTCCTTGTTGATTTTTAGGCTCAGTGATCTATCTAGGGTTGTTAGTGGGGTACTTAAGTCTCCAATTATCACAGTGTGAATACCTTTTTGTGTTTTCTACTTAGCTGTTTTATAAATGCTGCTCCTCCTGTGTTGGGTACATATATGTTTAGCATGGATAATTCTAGTTGATGGATCAAATCTTTCATCATTATATGTTATCTTTCCTTATCTTTTAAAATTTCTTTTAGCATAAAGATTGTTTTCACTAGTGTTGAGACCAGAACCCTTGCCTTATTTTATGACATGCCTGCCACCAACTTCGTTTTCCTTCTAACTTTGAGTCTCTGAGCATCCTTTGTCGTGTGATGAGTTTATTGGAGGAAGCAAATTACTGCATCATGTGTTTTTGTCCACTTTTCTACTCTCCATGTTTTCAGTGTTT
>NW_007253863.1:0-4764 GCF_000164805.1 Carlito syrichta | reverse complement strand
GTATAGTCCCTTAGGTCAAGACAAGGTAAAATAGAGAAAAGAGAGAGGAGAAGGAGAGAAAAATGAGAATAAATAAAAATAAGTGTCTGCTCAGTTTCTCTTCCAGAAGATTTTGCTCCATCCCAGTAGTATCCAGTCTCTGGCGATGACAACATGGTTGCAAGGGTCAGGAGTACCATTCTGGTTTGGGTTTGGCTCTTCTCACTCCTTCTTGAGGAGTCTACCTCAGGTTTCCTAGCTGTGTTCCCTCCACTGCTCTCACTGCCAGCATTCCATTTTCACCAGCAAATATTCCAAGAAAAATGTCCAAAATGTCTACTGTGAGGTCTCCCACTCCCTTTGCATATGCCTATGTTCATTTCAGTATGGGGTTGAGACATCTTTCTCTGCGGTATCCTGTGCTTGATGTATCTGCTCAAGGCAAACAATGGTCAATTTTAGAGGAGTGTGTTAATCTTCCCGTGGTCTCAGGATGCAGGCTGTTCAGGATACAGGCAGCTCAAAAGTTGATGAAAGGAGAAGCTGTAAGATGGCAATGGGACAAGCCAGTCTCTGAAGCCCTCTGCAAAGGAGATCTGGAGTGGGTCTCTGACTCTTGTCCTGGGGGGCTGTGGACTCCAACATTGCAGTCTGCTCTTCATATGGAACTCAGCTGTTGGCACCGCTGGGACGTCGCAATGGACTGGACAGTCACTGCAGCGCAAACGGTGCCGCTGCTGCCATCGCAGCCCCTTCCCACACTGCAGCTGCCACCGCTGCTGCTGCCACAGCCGCAGCCAACCGTAGCACATCACACCACCCATACCTGAGGCAATCCACATCAAACCCCTTCAGGGAAGATCTGCTGGGATCGCTGCCACCTCTCCTGTGACCCAGACTATCCTGCCTGCCCACCTTATGGCTCCTGTTGCCTGCCCTGAGGCAAGCAGCCACATTGTTCCTGTCTGGCCCCACCCACTCTGGGGCGAGCAACTGAGATAGCACCCCCTGCTGGTGATTCAAAATAACAACACCGAAACGGGAGAAACAAGATTGATAAAGACATTGACCAGAGTGTTGAATAGAGGGTAATCTGAACTGTCCTTCACAGCAGATCAGGGGCAACTAACCCTAACTGCAACTAATTTGCCAGCTTGAAAATAAAACTATAAATCAGACCTGAAAGGACATTGGACTTAAATGAAATGTCTCAGAGTGTGCTTCATTGATTCTATTAGTTTATTGACTTAATTCTATTCCTACTGTATTGTTCCCTGTTTTTCTTTTTTCCTTTTCCTTTTCTTCTCTTTTCTTCTCTCTGTAAACCATATCTTTGTATAGAGGAACAGCACACTAACAAGGTGGTTGGTTAGCTTTTATGTTAGCATTACTATATGTGTTATTTTTATTTTTTTATTTTTTTGTATGAGAGTAGGTTCATCTGTAGCTGTGGTCTATTGTTTTTTTCTGTTTCCATATAGGTCTCTCTCTCTATTTGTTGGCACACTCATTTGTTTCCCCCCCTTACTCCTCTATCTCTCCACTCCCCTCTTCAACCCACTAGCTGCTCCATTCTCTCCCCTCTGCTAACCACATTTTATTTCAGGGTGTAAACCTACAGCCCCACTGCACAGACAGATTTCAGGGAAGTGGGAAGTGGGTCCCACATTATCCACACACCTGTCAGCGAATACCAGGACCTGCAGACAGATTTTTAATCACAGCTCTCCCCTTAAGTAAATCTCAAAACTGCAAAAAAGACCACCTCCAACCTACAGTGCAACTCCAGAATTGAACAAAGTAAGAGGACATACATAAAAATAGGAGACTGAACAAACAGAAGTAACACCAATCCCTTTACCCCTGAATAACAGAATTAAACAAGACAGTGATGTGGAGCGAAGGAAAAAGTAGGGAGGGGGAAAAATGAACAAATTAAGAAAAACGAAAAGAAGAATATAGGTCTCACACAGACCCCTGATAAATCAGACACTGAGAAAACAGATTCTGGAACACAAACAATGAAAAGCCTCCAGAATGACTGGTTACATGCAACAAACCCAGACATCAAGACATTAAGGGAGAGAATTAAAAAAATTGAGGAGAGACAAGAGGAAAATAGGAAGGAGCTGATATCAGAAATGACAGCAGTAAAGAATACTGTGATGGAAATGAACAACAGACTAATAAGCATGGAAAGTAGAATCAGCCAAGCAGAAGAAAGAATCTCAGAGCTCGAAGACCAAAACACAGAACTAACCCAAACTGTCAAAAGCATAGAAAAGAAGCTCAAAAAGACAGAACAGAACTTGTAAGAGATGAATGATCACTTCAAGAGACCAAACCTAAGAGTAATTGGGCTTCCTGAGGCAGAGAGAGAAACAGAAGTCACACTGGAACAAACATTTCATGAAATCATTCAAGAATACTTCCCTCATCTCATTATGATGAAAAAATTCAAACACAAGAGATTCAGAGAACCCCTGCAAGACAACAAATGAGAAGACCAACTCCCAGACACATAATAATTCGCCTAAACATAGTAGCTATAAAAGGAAAAATTCTAAAGGCAGCAAGAGCAGCAAATTTATCCACAGAAACTCTTCAGGCCAGAAGAGCCTGGAGCCCTATCTTCAAAGTTCTTAAAGAGAAACAATTTCAACCAAGAATAACCTACCCAGCCAAGCTAAGCTTCATTAGTGAGGGAGAATTGAAATCTTTTCCAGATATCCAATCCCTAAGAACCTACGCTGCCACCAGACCACCTCTACAAGAAACACTTAAGAAAGTACTGGAACACAGAAGAAAAAGAAAAAAGAACAACAGCATTCTTCACAAGAGTACAGGCAAAAGATTAAAAATACACATGAACCAACTTCAAAACCCAAAGAAAGACAACAAACAAACAGGAACAACTCTGTAAGAACCTTATGACAGGGATCAACTCTTGCATTTCAATTATTAGCCTAAATGTGAACGGACTAAATGCACCACTGAAAAGACATAGAATGGCAAAATGGATAAAATATCATCAGGCAACAATCTATTGCCTTCAAGAGACTCACCTCACTAGAAAGGACACCACAGACTCAAAGTAAGAGGATGGGAAACAAACTTTCAGGCGAACGGAATACAAAAGAAAGTAGGAGTGATCTTAATTTCAGACAAAATACCCTTCAAACTATTACAAATCAAAAAAGATACAGAAGGCCACTACATAATGATAAAAGGCTCAATCCATCAACAAGAAATATCTATCCTAAACATATATGCACCCAACATAGGTGCGCCAACTTTCATAAAGCAACTTCTAGGAAAACTAAAGAAAGATATTGACTCTAACACCATCATAACTGGGGACTTTAATACCCACTCACAACCCTAAACTGATCATCAGCACAAAAAATCAGCAAGGAGATCCGGAACCTCAATGTGACTTTGGACCAAATGGACTTAATTGATACCTACAGAATACTCCATCCAAAGACCACAGAATATACATTCTACTCATCACTGCATGGAACGTATTCTAAAATCGACCGTGTAATTGGCCATAAATCAAGCATAAGCAAATTTAAAAGGACCAAAATTCTACCATGCACCTTCTTGAACCACAGTGGAATAAAAATAAACATTGACACCAACAAGGTCCCCCCAAAACCCACAAAGACATGGACACTAAACAGCATGATGCTAAACAACTCCTGGGTCAATGATGAAATCAACACAGAGATCAAAATATACCTGGAAACAAATGAAAATGAAGAAACATCCTACCAAAATCTCTGGGACGCCTTGAAAGCTGTAGTAAGAGGGGAATTTATATCCCTACAAGCACACATGAAGAAAATGGAAGGAACATAAATTAACAACCTAACAAGCCACCTAAAGAAGCTGGAAAAGCAAGACCACAAAAACCCTAATTTCAGCAGAAGAATCCAGATCACCAAAATAAAAGCCCAAATCCAGGACATAGAAGACAAAAAGATAATGCAAAAACTCAATGAAACAAAAAGCTAGCTCTTCAAAAGGATAAACAAGATCGATGGTCCCCTAGCTAGACTGACCAGAAAAAACGAGAAAAACCCAAATAAGCACAATCAGAAACACAAAAGATGAAGTCACATCTGACCCTGAAGAAATACAAAAGATCATTAGAGACTACTACGTACACTTGGATGGAAACAAACTTAAAAACCTTAAGGAAATGGAGGACTTTCTGACATCACACAACCTACCTAGGTTGGAACAAGAAGAAATTGAGACCCTAATTAGACCAATAACAATCAAGGAAATCGACTATGTAATAAGAAAACTTCCTACAAAAAAAAAGTCCTGGTCCAGACGGCTTTCCAGCAGAATTCTACAAGACATTTAAGGAGGAGCTTATACCAATCCTACTGAAGGTATTGCAGGCGATTGAAAAAGATGGAACTCTCCCCAAATCATTTTACGAGGCCAACATCACATTGATACCCAAGCCAAGTAAAGATCCAACAAAGAAAGAGAACTACAGGCCAATATCTTTGATGAACATAGATGCTAAAATTCTCAACAAGATCCTAGCAAACTGAATTCAGCAATACATCTCAAAACTCATCCATCATGACCAAGTAGGCTTCATTCCTGGGATGCAAGGCTGGTTCAACATTCGTAAAACCATAAATGTAATTAAATACATCAACAGATGTCAAAATAAAAACCACATGATTATATCATTAGATGCAGAAAAAACTTTTGATAAAATCCAGCACCCCTTCTTGATAAAAACCCTGAACATCTAGA
>NW_007253862.1:4775-6363 GCF_000164805.1 Carlito syrichta | reverse complement strand
AAATATTAGCTAACTAGCTAGCTCCCTAGCTAGCCAGCTGACTTAAGAAATTAGTCAACTACATAGCTCCCTAGCTAACAAACAGACTTAAATAGTTAGCTGCCTAGCTAACTAGCTGACTTAACCAGATGGTTATGTAGTTAGCTTACTCGTTAACTAACATTCTAGCTTGCTCACTTAATCATCTGACTTAACTCATTAGCTAACTAGCTAGCTAGCCTACTCAAATAGCTGACTCAACCCTTTTGGTAACTAGATAGCCTACTGACTTAACCAGCTGACTTAACACGTTGGTTAACTAGCTAACCACCTGATTCAACCTGCTGACTTATCCGGTTAGCTAACTACCTAGCTAGCTGTCTTAACCAGCTGACAAAATTAGGTAGCTGACTTAACTAGTTGACTTAGCTAGCTGACTTAACTACTTAACTAGCTGACTTAACTGACTGACTTAACTAGTTACCTAGCTGACTTAACTACCTGAATTAAATAGTTAGCTAACTATTTAGCTAGCTGAATAACAAGCTGACTTAACTAGTTAGCAAACTATTTAGGTAGCAGGCTTAACTAGCTTACTTAAATAGTTAGCTAACTAGTGAGCTAGCTGTCTTAGGTAGCTGACTTAGCTAGGTAGCTAATTAGCTAGCTGACTTAGCTAGGTAGCTAATTAGCTAGCTGACTTAGCTAGTTGATTTAACTAGTTGACTATCGAGATAGCTAGCTGACTAAACGAGTTGGTTAATGTGTTAGCTCACTGTTTTAACTATTTGGTAAACACGTTAAATAATTGTCTTAATTAGTTGGGCAACGAGATAGCTGGGTGACTTAACTTGTTGGCGGATGATTCAGACGACAACTTATCTGGTTTAACATGTTGGTTGACTACTCGGCCGACTTGTTAGCAGGCTTAACAAGTCGGCCGTCTAGTCAGCCGACTAGTTAGCTGGGTTAATTAGTTGACCAATGAGTTGGCCCACAAGATAGCTAGGTTAAGTAGTTGGCTGACTTGTTTGCTCACCTAACTACTCGGCTGAATAGTTGGCCGACTATTTAGCTGACCTAACTAGTCAGCCCACAAGTTAGCTGACTTAACTTCTCAGCTGACACGTTGGTCGAATAGTCAGCCGATTTGTTAGCTGACTTAATTTTTTTGCCAGGTAGTCGGCTGACTGGTTAGCTTACTTAACTTGTCAGCCAGTGAGTGAGCCCACAGTTGAGCTGACATAACTTGTCGGCCAGTGAGTGAGCCGACTAGTCAGCTGACTTAACAATTTTGTCCACGAGTAAGTCGACTAGTCAGCTGACTTAACTAATAAGCCAGCGAGTGAGGTGACTTGTGAGCTGGATTTAGTTGGATAGCGATTGAGCCGAATGATCAGAAGAGTTAACTAGTCAGTGAGCCGACTGGTGAGCTGACTTAACTAGTCAGTTAATGAGCAAGCTGACTAGTTAGCTGACCTGTTGGCCTGCGAGCGAGCTGACAATTTAGTTGACCTGTTGGTTGGCGAGCGAGCTGACTAGTTTGCTGTCCAGTTTGCAGGCAAGTGAGCCGATTAATTAGCTGACCTGATGGAAATCGAGTCAGCCC
>NW_007253862.1:2093-3877 GCF_000164805.1 Carlito syrichta | reverse complement strand
AATAACTATCTACCTATGTTTCTCACTGACCTCCCAGCTGACTTAACTACCTAGCTAACTAGCTAAACTGCTGACAAGCGAGCTGATTAACTAGGTGACTTAAGTAGCTAGCCAGCTGGCTAGCCAGGTGACTTAATAAGCTAGCTACCCAGCAACTCCACTGGCTAGCCAGCTAACTTATCTAGCTGACTTAACTGGTTAGTTACCCAGCTAGCCAGCTGACATTACTAGCTGAAATTACTATCTAGCTACATAGCTAGCTAATGACCTAGCTTGGTGACTTAATTAGCTGACTTAACTACCTAGCTGGCTGATATAACTAGCTGACTCAAGTAGCTATCTACCTAGCTAGCAATTTGACTTAACTAACTGAAATAACTAGCTAGTTAGCTGTCTAGTCACCTGACTTAACTAGTTTTTTAACTAGCTAGCAAGCTGATTAACCAGCCGACTGTGGTGACTTAAATAACTAGCCAGCGGGTTAGTCAGCTTACTTAATTAGTTGATTAACGTGCTAGGCAGCTGGCCAGCCAGGTGACTATACTAGCTGACTTAACTAGATAACCAGGCCGCTAGCCAGCTAACATAACTAGCTCTCTACCTCTCTAGCCACATGGATATTCAGCAGATTTAACTAGCTGACATAACTAGCTAGCCAGCTGTCTAGCAAACCTACTTAACTAGATCACTACCTAGCCAGCCAGTTTTCTATCCAGCTGACTTGACTAGCTCTCTTAACTAGCTGGCCTGCTTTACAGCCAGTTCAATTAACTAGCTTGCTGCATAGGTATCCACGAGGCTATCCAGCTGAATTAACTAGGTGTCTTATCTAGCGAGCTAGCTGTCTAGCTAGTTGAATTAACAAGCAAGCTATGTGGCTATCCAGCTGCCTTCTCAGCTGCCTTAACCAGCTGACTTAAATAGATAGCTACCTAGCTAGCCAGCTGATTAAACTATCTGAAATAACTAGCTAGCCTGCTGTCTAGCCATCTGAATTAACTAGTTTTTTTAACTAGCAAGGGAGATGGCTAGCCAACTGACTTAACGAGGTGATTTAACTAGCTACTCAGATGGTTAGTTACCTGACTTAAATAGATGATTAACGAGCTAGGGAGCTCGCCAGCCAGGTGACTAAACTAGCTGACAACTAGATATTCAGTTAGATAGCCAGTTGACTTGACTAGTGTACTAGCTCTCTAGCCACCTGGTTAGCCAGCTGACTTAACTAAATACCTTAGTTAGCTAGCCAGCTGTCTAGTCAACTCAATTAGGTTACTAACTAGTCAGCTAGCTGGCTAGCCAGCTGACTTAACTAGCTGTATTAACTAGCTGGCCTGATTTCTAGCCTGTTTAATTAACTAGCTTGCCACATAGATAGCCAACTGACCATCCAGCTGAATTAACTGGGTGACTTATCTAGATAGCCAGCTGTCTAGCCAACTGACTTAACTAGCAGGCTACCTGGGGAGCCAGATGGCTAGTCAGCTGACTTAACTAGGTGAACTTAACCAGTTAGACAGCTGATTAGCCAGCTGACTAAGCCAGCTGACTTTACTAGCTGGCCATCTCGTTATCCAGATAACTTAATTTCCTAGCTACCTAACTATCCAGCAGCCCAGCCAGCAAACTTAACAGCTGACTTAATGAAGTAGATAGCTGGCTAGTCAACAGACTTAATTAGCTACCTACCTTGCTAGACAGAGTGATAGCCAGATGACTTAACAAACTGACAGATCTAGATAGCCTGATGACTAGCCTGCACACTTAACTATGTGATTTAACAA
>NW_007253862.1:0-1130 GCF_000164805.1 Carlito syrichta | reverse complement strand
CCAGGCTGACTTATCTAGCTAGCTACCTAACTAGCCAGCAGGCTAGATAGCTGACTAAACTAGCTGACTTAACCAGCTAGACAGTTGGATAGCCAGCTGACTTAACACACTGATATGATTAGCCAGCCAGGTAGCTATCTAGCTGACTTAACTGGCTAGCTACCTACCATGTAAGTTGGCTTGCCAGCTCTCTTAACTAGCTGAATTAACCAGCTAGTCAGCTGGTTAACCAACTGACTTAACTAGCATGCTACCTAGCTAGCCAGCTGACTAACCAGCTGACTTAACTAGCTGACTTAAATAGCTAGCTAACTAACTAGCCAGTAGAATTAAATAATTAGCCAGCTAGCTACTGACTTAAATAGTTAGCTGCCAGATAGCTAGCCGACTTAACCAGCTAGCTAACTAGTTATCTTACTCGTTATCTAATGTGCTAGCTCCATGACTTAATTATCTTACTTAACTCGTTAGTTAATGAGCTAGATAGCTGACACAACCAGCTGACTTAAGTAGTTAGCTAGCTTGGTTGCTACCTGACTCATCCAGCTGACTTAACTTGTTAGCTAACTAGCTACCTAGCCTACTCAACCAGCTGAATCAACCCATGTCCTATTTTGCTAGCTAGCTGACTCAACCAGCTGACTTAATACATTAGTTAACTAGCTAACTACCTGACTCAACCTCCTAACTTAACTGTTAGTTAACTACCTAGCTAGCTGTCTTAACCAACTGATGAATTTAAATAACTGACTTAACTAGCTGACTTAATTGGCAGACTTAACTAGTTAGCTAGATTACTAGACTACATGAATTAAATAATTAGCTAAATATTTAATAAGCTGAATAACTAGCTGTCTTAATTAATTAGCTAACTAGTCAGGAAGCAGACTTAAGTAGCTGACTTAAGTAGTTAGGTAACAATGAGCTAGCTGATTTAGCTGGCTGACTTAGCTAGCTAGCTGGTTAGCTAGCTGACTTAGCTGACTTACCTAGTTTGCTAATGAGATAGCTAGCTGACTTAACAAGTTGGTTAACAAGTTACCTAACTGTTTTAACTAGTTGGTAAAGGAGATAAATAGCTGACTTACCTAATTGGTTAATGTGTTAGCTAGGTGACATAACTTGTTGAC
>NW_007253861.1:9194-10493 GCF_000164805.1 Carlito syrichta | reverse complement strand
AGCTGACTTATCTAGCTGACTCAACTAATATAGCCAGCTGGCTGACCTGCTGAATAAACTAGCTGACTTATCTAGCTAGCCAGCAGGGTAGCCAGCTGACTTAACTAGCTGGCTACCTAGCTAGCCAGATGGGAAGCAAGCCAAATTAAGTAGCTGACTTAACTAGCGAGCCAGCTGGATAGGCAGCTGATTTAACTAGCTTGCTACCTATCTAGACAGCTGGATAGCCAGCTAAGATAATTAGTTGACTTAACCAGCTAGATAATGGCTAACAAGTTGACTCAACCGACTGACTTAATTAGTTAGCCAGCTGGCTAGCCATCTGACTTAACTAGCTCTCTTCCTAGCTAACTAGCTGGATAGACAGCTGACTTAACGAGCTGACATAATTAGCTCACCAGCTGGCTAGCCAAATGACTTAACTGGCTTAATTCCTAGCTAGCCAACTGGCTAGCCAGATGACTAAACTAGGTGACTTAAAAAGCTGGCCTAATTGCTAGTCAGCTGAATTAACTAGCTTGCTATATAGCTAGCAAGCTTGCTAGTTAGCTGACTTAACTAGATGACTTAATTAGCTAACCAGCTGTCTAGCCAGTTGATTTAAGTAGTAAACTACCTTGCTAGCCAGCTGGCTATGCAGGTTACTTAACTAGGTGACTCAACTAGCTAGCCAGTGGACTAGACATCTGACTTAACTCTCTAGCGACCTAGCTAGCCATATGTCTAGGCAGCTGACTTATCTAGGTGATTTAACTACCTAGCCAGCTTGCTAGCATGCTGATCTAACTACCTAGCTACCTAACTAGCCAGCTCGATAGCCAGCTGTCTTATCTAGCTAGGTACCTATGTAGCCCGATTGCTTGCAAGATGACTTAACTATCCAGCTACTTACCTAACCAGCTGACTAGAGCTGACTTAACTAGCTTACTTAACTAGCTAGGAAACTAGCTAGCCATCTGACTTAACTAGCTAGTTTCCCAGCTAGGCAACTGTCTAGCTAACTGACTTAGCTCATTGACTTAACTACTTAGCAAGCTGACTTAACAAACTTACTTAACAAGCTACCTACCTAGCTAGGAAGCTGGGTTAATTAGCTCTCTTAACCATCTAGCTACCTAGTTAGCTATCTAGCTAGCCAGCTGCCATAAGTAGCTGATTTAACTAGCTACCTAGCTGACATAACTAGCTGACTTATATAGCTAGTTTCCTAGTCAGCCAGCTGACTTACTAGCTGAAATACTAGTTGGCCAGATGGCAAGCCATCTAACTTACTAGCATTTTAACTAGCTAACCAGCTGG
>NW_007253861.1:1688-9064 GCF_000164805.1 Carlito syrichta | reverse complement strand
GTTAACTAACTAGCTGCCTAACTAGTTGGCTGACTTAAATAGTAAGTTAACCAGCTAACTGCCTATCTAGCAAGCGAACTTAAATAGTTAGATGCCTAGCTAGCTAGCTGATTTATCCAGCTAGCTAACTAGTTAATTTACTCGTTATATAACGTGCTAGCTATCATCATCTGACTTAACTCATTAGCTAATGAGCAAGCTAGCTACACAACCAGCTGAGTTAACTCTTTAGCTATCTAGCTAGATAGCTGACTCATCCAGCTGACTTAACTCTTTAGCTAACTATCTAGCTAGCCTACTCAAACAGAACACTCAACCCGTTTGCTAACTAGCTAGTTAGCTGGCACAATCAACTGACTTAACCCATTAGTTAGCTAGCTAACTACCTGACTCAATCTGCTGACTTAACCCATTAGCTAACTACCTAACTAGCTGTCTTAGGCAGCTGACTAAATTAGAAAGCTGACTTAACTAGCTGACTTGTTAGGTGACTTTACTTAGCTAACTGACTTAACTGGCCGACTTAACTCGATAGCTAGCTGACTTAACTACCTGAATTCAATATTTAGCTATTTAACTAACTGAATATCTAGCTGATTTAATAATTAGCTATCTAGTTAGGTATCAGACTTAAGTAGCTGACTTAAATAGTTAGCTAACTAGTGAGCTAGTTGACTTAGCTAGCTGACTTAGCTAGCTACCTTGCTAGCTAATGGACATAGATAGCTGACTTAACTAGTTGGTTAGCGAGGTAGCTAGCTGACCTAACGAGTTGTTTAATGAGTTAGCTAACTGTTTTAACTAGTTGTTAAATGAGTTAACTAGCTGGCTTAACTAGTTGGTTAAGGAGTTAGCTAGGTGACTTAACTTGTTGGCTGATGAGTCAGTCGACCACTTAGCTGGTTAAAATCATTGGCTGATTACTCAGCTGACTTGTTAACTGGCTTAACAAGTCGGCCGAATAGTCGGCCGACTAGTTAACTAGGTTAACTAGTGGACTGACGTGTTGGCCCACTAGCTAGCTCGCTTAACCAGTTGGCTGGCTGGTTTGTTGACCTAGTCAGCCAACTTGCTGGCCAACTAGTTAGCTGGCCTAACTATTCAGCCTACAACTTAGCTGGGCTAACTTGTTGGGTGAAAAGTGGGCTGACTAGTCGGCTGATAGGTTACCTGAGTTAACTACTTGGCCGTCTAGTCCACCTACCAGTTAGCTGACTTAACTAGTCGGTCAGCAAGTGAGCCAACAGGTGAGCTGACTTAAATAGTCTGATGGCGAGTGAGCTGACTGGTCAGCTGATTTAACTAGTCAGCTAGCAAGTGAGCCAACTGGTCGGCTGAATTAAATATTCGGTCAGCGAATGAGCTGACTGATCTGCTGACTTTAGTCGGCTGGTGAGTGAGCTGTCTGGTCAGAAGACTTACCTAGTCGGCCAGTGAGTGAGCCATCAGGTGAGCCAACTTAACTACTCGGCTGGCAAGTGAGCCAAAGTGTGAACGGCCTTAATTACTAAGCTGGTGAGCAAGCCTACTGGTGAGCTGATTTAACTAGATGACTTGCGAGTAAGCTGACCAGTTAGCTGTCCTATTGGCCTGCAAGCAACCCGACAAGTGAGTTGGTTTGTTGGCTGGCGAATGAGCTGACCAGTTGCCTGACCTGATGGAAAGCGAGCGAGCCCACTAGTTAGCTGACCAGCTAGCTGAGTTAGTAGCCAACTAGTTAGCTAAGTAACTGATTGCTAGCTGGCTTAACTAGTTAGCTGACTATCCAGCTGACAACTAGCTAGCAAACTCTCTATCTGTCTAGATAGCTGACTTAACTAGCTAGCTAACTGGCTAGTTAGCTTGCTAGCTGACTTAACTATTTGGTTGACTAGCTAGCTGACTTTCTAGCCGACTTTACTAGATAACTGACTAGCTACCTGACTTAACTAGCTAGCTGAATAGTTAACTGACTTGCTGCCTGACTTAACTAGCTAGCTGGCAAGCTAGCTGACATAACTAGGTGACTAGATAGTTTTCTGGCTAGTTGACTTAACTAGCTAGTTACCTAGCTAGCAAGTGGGCTGGCCAGCTGGCTAGCCAGTCAGCTGGAATAGCCAGCCGGATGTCTGGACATTCAGATAGCAAGACAGCTTAACTAGCCAGCCACCCTGCTTGTCAGTTGGCTAGCGAGCTGGCCATATACATGGCCAGCCTGCTAACCAGCCGGCATAACTTGCCAGCAACCTGGCTAACCAGCCAGCAAACCAGCTGACTTAACAAGCTGACTTAAGTAGATAGAAATCCAACTAGCGAGCTGTCTTAAAGGTCAGCTAGCTAGCTAGCCAGATGACTAACAGCTCACTTAACTCATTGAATTTAAAAAATAGCCAGCTGACTTAATTAGCTAGCTACCTACCTAGACTGGTGGGTAGCCAACTGACTTAGCTGCTGACTTAACCAGTTAGCCTGCTGTCCAGCCATCTGACTTAACTCACTAGCTGCCTAGCTAGCCAGATGGCAAGCCACTTGAATTAACTAGCTGACTTAAGCAACTAGCAAGTTGGCTAGCCAGCTAACTCAACTAGTTGACTTAAGTCATTAGTCAGCTGGCTAGCCAGCTGACTTAACTAACTGACATCACTAGATAGCCAGGTGGCTAGCCAGCTGACTTAACTAGCTAGCTACCTATGTATCCCACTGGGTTTCCAGCTGACTTAACTACCTGACTACCTAGCTAACCAGCTGACTAGCAAGCTAACTTAACTAGGGGACTTAACTAGATAGCCAGCTTTCTAGCCAGCAGAATTAACTAGCTAGCTACCCAGCTAGGCAGCTGGTTAACCAGGTGACTTAAGTAGTATACTTAACTGGCTAGCCAGCTGACTTAACTAGCTGACTTAACTAGGTAGCTACCTAGCTAGCCAGCTGATTATACTAGCTGTAATAACTAGCTATCTAACTAGTTAGCTGAATTAACTATCTGACTTAACTAGGTAACTAGTTAACATAAATAGCTGATTTAACTAGCTAATTAGCTATCCAGCAGACTTAACAAGTTGAACTAACTAGATAGCCAGCTGTCTAGCCATCTGACATAACTAGCTTTTTAATTAGCTAGCGAACTGTCTAGGCAACAGACTTAAGGAGGTGACTTAATTACCTAGCTAGTTGAATAGCCAGGTGAATTTGCTAGTTGATTAGTGATCAAGGCAGCTGGCCAGCCAGGTGACTAAACTAGCTGACTTAACTAGTTATCCAGCTGGATAGCCAGCTGATTTAAGTAGCTATCTACTTCTCTTGCCACCTGGAAAGCCTGCTGGCTTATCTAGGTCAATACCTAGCTAGCCAGCTTGCTAGCCATCTTACTTACTAGCTGTCATAACTAGCTGGCCTGCTTTCTAGTCAGTTGAATTAAGTAGCTTGCTGCATAACTAGTCAGTTGGCTATCCAGCTGAATTATGTAGGTGATTTATCTAGCTAACCCTCTGTCTAGCCAGCTGACTTAATTAGCAAGCTGCCTACCTAGCCAACTGGCTAGTCAACTGACTTACCTAGGTGACTTAACTAGCTAGCCAGCTTCCTAGACTGCTGACATAAGTAGCTAGCTACCTAGCTAGCAAGCTGGCTAGCTAGATGACTTAATTAGCTGACTTGACCGGGTTGCTAACAGACATATCTAGCTGACTTAACTAGCTAGTTTCCTAGCTTGCTAGTTGACTTAACTATCTGAAATAACTAGCGAGTCAGCTGGCTGCCCATCTGAAGTAAATAGATTTTTACCTAGCTAGCCAGCTGGCTAGACAACTGAATTGACATGCTGACTTAACTAGCTACGCAGCTAAATAGCCAGCTGACTAAAGTAGCTGACTTAACTAGCTCTCCAGATGTCTAGCCACCTGAATTAATTGCCTAGCTACCTAGCTCGCTAGCAGACTAGCCAGCTGATTTAACTAGCTGAATGTAGGATGTAGCCAGCTGACTAGCCAGCAGACATAACTAGCTATCTACCTAGCTAAAAGCTGATTAGCCAGTTGACTTATCTAGCTGACATGACTAGATAGCCTAAAGACTAGCTAACTGACTTAATTAGGTACCTACTTACATAGCCTGCTTGCTTGCCAGCTGAGTTAACTACTTAACTATCTAGCTAACCTGCTGGCCAGCGAACTGAATTATCTAGGCGACTTAACTAGCTAGCCAGCTGGCTTACCAGATGACTTAACTAGATAGCTACCCTGATAGGCAACTGGCTACCTAGTTGACTTAACTAAAGGACTTAACTAGCTAACCAGCTGACTTAACTAGCTAGCTTCCTAGTTAGCCAGGTGACATATCTAGATGACTTAACAAGCTAGCTACCTATCTCTCCAGATGCCTGGCCAGCTGACTTAACTAGCTGTCTTAAACAACTAGACAGCTGGCTAGTCAGCGACTTAATAGTTGACTTAATAAGTTTGCCAACTGGATGACCCACTGAATTAACTAGCTGATTTTACCAGCTAGCCAACTGGCTATCCAGTTGACTTAACTTGCTAGCTACCTAGCTAGCCAGCTGGGAAGCCAATTGAATTAACTAAGTGATGTAACTAGCTAACCAGCTGCCTAGCTAGCTGTCTTACTAGCTCACTACCTAGATAGCCAGTTGACACAAGTAGTTGGCTTAACTAGCTAGCCAGCTGGCTAGCCAGCTGACTCAACTAGGTGAATTAACTAGTAAACCAAATGTTTAGCCAGATGACTTAACTAGCTCTCTACCTAGCTTGCCAGCTGGCTACACAGCAGACTTAACTAGCTGAATTAAATAGCTGGCCTGCTTGATAGTCAAGCTGATTTAACTATCTTGTTATAGTTAGCCAGGTGGCTAGCCAGCTGATTTAACTACTTGACTTAAGTTGCTAGCCAGCTGTATACCCAGCTCACTTAATTAGCAAGCTACCAAGCTAGCCAGCTGGCTAGCCAGTTGTCTTAACTAGGTGATTTTAATAGCTAGGCAGCAGGCTAGACAGTTGACTTACCTATCTAGCTACCTCACTAGACAGCTGTATTTCCAGCTGACTTAACTAGGTGGCTTAACTAGCTAGCCAGCTGGCTAGCAGGCTGACCTAACTGCCTAGCTACTTAGCTAGCCAGCTGGATAGTCAAATGACTGAACTAGCTAGCTACCTACATAGCCCGCTGGCTTGCCAGCTGACTTACCACACTAGCTACTGAGCTAACTAGCTGGATAGTGAGTTGACTTAACTAGGCTACTTAACTAGCTAGCTCCCTGTTGAGACAGCTGACTTAACTATCTAGCTACTCAGCTAGCCAGCTGGCTAGCCAGCTGTCTTAACTCACTTTGTTAACTAGCTAGCAAGCTGACTTCACTAGCTGACTTAATCAGCTAGCTACATAGCTATCCACCTGGCTTAACTAGTTGAAATAACTAGCCAGCCAGATGGCTAGCCATCTGACTTAACTACCTTTTTAACTACCTAACCAGTTGGATTGCCAAGTGACATAGTGAGTTGACGTAACTAGCTAGCCAGCTGGTTGCTAGTTGACTTAACTAGCAGACTTAACCATCTACTCAGCTGGCTAGCCAGTTGAGTTAAATAGCTGGCTACCTACCTAGACAGATGGTTAGTCAGCTGACTTACCTAGCTGACTTAAGCTAGCAAGCTGGCTAGCCAGCTCACATAACTAACTAGCTACCTACCTACCCAGCAGGCTAGCCAGCTGAATTAACTAGGTTCATTGAACAACTAGCCTGCTGGCTATCAAGTTGACTTATCCAGCTAGCTACCTATGTAGCCAGCTGGCTAGACAGCTGACTAAACTAGCTGACTTAACCAGCTAGCCAGTTGGCTAGACAGCTGACTTAACTCGAAGACATCACTAGCTTACCAGGTAACTAGCGAACTGACTTAACTATCTAGTTACCTACCTTGCCATTTGGTTTGCCAGTTCCATAAACTAGCTGAATTAAGCCAGCTAACCAGTTAGCTAGCCAACTGGCTTAACTAGCTCCCTACCTTGCTAGCCAGCTGCCTTAAATTGTTAGCTAACTAGCTAGTTACCTAGCTAACAAGCTGACTTAAATAGTTAGCTGGCTAGCAAGCTGGCTCACTTAAACAACTAGGTAACTAGTTAACTTACTCGTTAACTTATGTGCTAGCTAGGTGACAATCATATGACTTAACTCATTAGCTAACAAGCTAGCTAGCTGACACAACCAGCTGACTTAACTTGTTAGTTAACTAGCTAGCTAGCTGACTCATCCCGCCAACTTTACTCATTAGCTAACTGGCTAGCTAGCCTACTCAACCAGCTGAGTCATCCTGTTTTCTAACTACATAGCTAGCTGACTCAACCAGCTGATTTAACCCGTTAGTTAACCAGTTAACTACCTGACTCAATTTGCTGATGTAACCCATTAGTTCAGTAGCTAGTTAGCTGTATTACTGGACCTACTTGTTAGCTAGCTTAACAAGTTGGACCACTAGTCGGTAGACTAGATAGCTGAGTCAATGAGTTGACTTAGGAGTTGGCCCACTAGTTAGCTCAGTTAACTTGTTGTTTGCTGGTTTGCTGATGTAAGTGGTCAGCCAACTAGTTCACCGAATACTAAGCTGGCCTAAATAGGCAGTTGACTAGTTAGCTGAACTAACTTCTCAGCTGACAATTGGTCTACTGGTCGGCCGACTGGTTAACTGACTTAACTAGTTGGCTGGCTAGTCAGCCGACCGTTTAGCTGACTTAACTAATAGGCCATCAAGTGAGCCAACATTTGAGCTGACTTAACGATTCAGCTGTTGAGTGAGCCGAATGGTCAGTTTATTTAACTAGTCAGCTGCAGATTGAGCCTACTGGTCAGTTGATTTAATGAGTCCACCTGTAGTGAGCCGACTGGTGAGCTGACTCAACTAGTTGGCCAGTGAATGAGCTGACTCATCAGCTGAATTAATTGGCTGGCGAGTGAGCCACCTGGTCAGAAGAATTAACAAGTCAGTTGGTGAGTGAGCTGACAGGTGAGCCAACTTAAATAATTGTCTGACAAATGAGCCAATGGGTGAGTGCCTTAACAAGTTGGCCAGCAAGCGAGCCAACAGTTGAGCTGACTTAACTAGTCAGCTGGTAAGCAAAGTGACTATTTAGTTGTCCTGTTGGCTTGTGAGCAAGCCGACAAGTTTGTCAACCTGTTGGCTGGCGAGTGAGACATCTAATGAGCTGACTGGTTGGCAGGTGAGGAAGCTGACTAGTTAGCTGACCTGATGGAAAGTGAGCAATCCTACTAATTAGCTGACCAGCTAACTGAGTTGTTAGCTGATTAGATAGCTAAGTAAGTAGCTGATTTGCTAACTGAATTTAACTAGCTAGATGACTAGCTAGCTGGCTATCTAGCTAAAATAACT
>NW_007253861.1:0-1509 GCF_000164805.1 Carlito syrichta | reverse complement strand
TCCTGACATCACTGGCTAATGAACTGGCTAGCCAGCTAACTAAACTAGTTAACTACATACATATACTGCATGCTTGCCAGCTGACTTAAGTATCTAGCTACCTAGGTATCCAGCTGGCTCGTGAGTTGACATAACTAGGTGACCTAACTAGTTACCCAGCTGACTAGCCAGCTGAATTTACTAGTTAGTTAGCCAGCTAGGCAGCTGGCTAATCAAGTGATTTAACTAGCTGACTTAAATAGTTAGCCAGCTGACTTAACTAGCTGACATGACTAGCTAGCTACCTAGTTAGACAGCTGACTTTACAAGCTGAAATTACTAACTAGATACCTAGCTAGCTATCTAGATAGCTAGCTGACTTACCTAGCTGACTTAAGTAGCCAGCTAGTTGACATAACTAACTGACTTAACTAACTGACTACCTAGATAGTCAACTGACTTAACTAGCTGAAATAACTAGCTAGCAAACTGTCTATCCAAATGACATAACTAGCTTTTTAACTAACTAGTGAGCTGGCTAGCCAACTGACTTAACGAGGTGACTTAACTAGTTAGCCAACTGGTTAGGCAGCTGACTTAACTAGTTGATTAATGAACTAGGTAGCTGGCCAGCCAGGTGACTAAACTAGCTGAATTAACTAGTAATCTAGCTGGCTAGTCAGCTGACATGTCTAGTTCTCTACCTAACCAGTCACCTCGATAGCCAGCTCACTTAACTAGCTAACTTAATTAGCTAGCCAGCTGGCTAGTAAACTGACTTAACTAGGTCACTACATGTCATAACTATCTTTCTTTACTAGTGGCCTGCTTTCTATCCAGTTGAATTAACTAACTTGCAACATAGCTAGCCATCTGGCTATCCAGCTGAATTAACTAGGTGACATATTTTGCTAGCCAGCTTTCTAGCCAGCTGAATAAATATCAAAATACCTAGCTATCCAGTGGGCTTGTCAGCTGACTTAACTAGGTGACTTAACTATCTAGCCAATTGGATACACAGCTGGCATAACGAGCTAGCTACCTAGCTAGCAAGCTGGTTAACAAGCTGACTTAACTAGCTGACTTAACTAGCTATCCAGGTGGCTAGCCAGTTGACTTAATTGTGTACCTACCTAGCTAGACAGCAGGCTAACCAGCTGACTTAACTAGCTGATATAATGAAGTAGCCAGCTGACTAGCTAGCAGACTTAACTAGCTAACTACCTAGCTAGAAAGCTGAATAGCCAACTGACTTAACTAGCTGACATAACTAGACCCCTGATGGCTAGCCATCTGACATAACTTGCTACCTATCTACATAGCCTGCTGGCTTGCCAGCTGACTTAACTACCTAACTCTCTAGCTAAACTGCTGACCAGTGCGCTGACTTAACTAGGTGACAAATATCTAGCAGGTTGGCTAACCAGCTGACTTTACCAGTTAGCTAGCTAGTTAGCTTACTCATTATCTATTGTGCGAGTTAGGTTTCTTAATTATCTGAGTTAACTCATTAACTAAAAAGCTACCTGG
>NW_007253860.1:447690-453140 GCF_000164805.1 Carlito syrichta | reverse complement strand
CCTTAACTGTACCCCACAAAACCATAATAAAAAATACTGATTAATGAAAAAAAAAAAAGAAAATTACAGATTCATGCATGTTATTGCCCCTGAAGACCTTTCAGTAGGACAAGATATGGAGGTGGAAGACAATGATATTGATGATCCTTGACACTGTGTAGACCTACGCTAATGTGTGTATGTGCTGTGTCTTAGTTTTTAATAACAGGCTTAAAAATTACAATAAAAATATATTTTATAAATAGAAAAAAGCTTATCAAATATTTTTGTACAGCTGTACAAGCTTTCTGTTTTAAGCTAAGTGTTATTGCAAGAAATTCCAAGATTTTTTTTAACTAGAAAGGTTATAGAGTAAAAAAGTTGCAGTAAGCTAAGATTGATCTGTTATTGAAGAAAAAATTTATAAAAATAAATTTAATGTAGTCTAAGTGCAGCAATGTAGTAGGCCTTCACAATTATTACCACTCCTTCCACTCCTCACTGACTTGCCCAGAGCAACTTCTAGTACTGCTGAGTCCATTCATGGTAGGTGTCCTATAGAGCTATACTATTAAACAAAACTTTTATACCATATTTGTACTGTACCTTTTCTGTTTAGATACAAATATTTACTGCTGTGTCACAATTGCCCATCATATTTAGTAGAGTAATACGCCGTACAGGTTTGTAGCCTGGGAACAATAGGCTATATCATGTAGCCTAGCTTTGCATTAGGCCATACCATTTTGGTTGGGTAAGTGCACTCTATGATGTTCACACAATAATCAGATCACTTAAAAATACATTTTTCAAAACATATCCCTACGGCCAGACAGAACATAACTGTATTTTCCTGGCTAATGTCACTTCTTAGAGGGTACAGTCTTAGGCACCTGCATGGTCTCCCTGAAGAGACAATGGTTTTTTTAACAAGGGTTCTTTCACTGTCACCCTGATCACACATAACTGTTAGGCTCTACTAATTGCCAGCTAATTGTTCTATTATTTTTGATAATGCCCTGGCATAAGTTGCTCCACAGTCTGGTCTAAATGGGTTTGGATTCCTACAGGAATCCAAATTTTGAGGTCAAAGTTTAAGGTTTGTTATTACTCAACGTAGGCATTTCTTAGTTCTCTCTTTCTCTAGTTCTCCCTGTTAAACTATCTGGCCTATAATTTATTCTTTATGTCTCATGAATTTATCAATCCCCTTTGTTTTCCACTAAAAACTTTATTATTTTTGAGAGTGCCCTTGGACCTGAGCTTCCCTGCCATCTGTTTCAAATCAAGTCAATTCTTCCATAGCTTTTTGTTTTATAACCTGGCACTTCCCTGGACAAAAATAACTGAGTAATGGCTCTGGAGCTGGGAGTGAGGACAGTGGTACAGTTCTCTTTAAGTGACGCCGCTACTTTAGTTGCAGGATACTAGGCAGAGGTAACAGTTTTTGAAATTATTGTCTTGCCTCTCCTGGTGTAGAATCTCTGTCCTGTGAGTAAAGATGACGAAGATACACATTCTCAATGTGTTGTTTTTGAGACAGCCTCTGCTCTGGGAATGAGGATGGGTACAATCAGGGGGTCTCTGACCTCTTGTTTTTCCTCCCCTGGAAATTAACTTCTGCAATGTGTAGTTGGAAAAAAGAGGGGTGAGTAATGTTGGCTACCTGCTTCTTCTAGGAAAATACCACAGACTTTGATTCAGAGATGGTAGAGAGAGAGAACCCAGTGTTCCTGTCTGCACATGCGTAAGGATTTTCTGTCACAATGAGTTGGGGAGGAAGGTAGCAGGTTGTGGTTCAAATATCACAGACTCTCACCCTCTTACTGAGTTTTGGTAGATTTTCTTAAATAATTGTTTATTTACTTGCTGTGTGAGCTTAGCACAATTTCCAGAGTCTTTAAATACTTTCTTAAACTATCATTTTCTTCAATTATTTTTGTTTAACGGGTGAAGCAGTCTGCAGATCTTCCCTGTCAATCGTAGTTGTTTTTAAGCTGCTCACTAATAGTTCCAATATCTGGATTAGTTCTGCATTGAGTTTTCTTGCTTTTTCTCTTGGAAACGAATTGGAACTTTTTGGTCTCACAATTTTTAAAATTTAAATTCTGTACATTGTATGTAAAACACTTTAGTCTGAGGTAAAGAGTATTTATGCCAAGAAATAGGCAAACCTTTTCCCTGGTCCAGCTGTGTGTTTAAGGGGTTCAGTTAATCTGTTTAAGAAGTTGAACTGGGTTGGGTATTTTATTCTTTAGTGGGCCATATACTTCAGATTTCTTTAGTCATTCACTGCTGTTGTCTTGGGCTTAGAGTACTTAGATTGGGTATAAATTAAGTTTAATACAAAAATATATTTATGAGGTGCTTAAAAAATCTTCATAGTGTTATCGCAGTTGTTTTTGATGTTGACCTTTCCATGGCCTGACCATATATATTTTTATGAGGGACAATTCAACATCCCTTGGCATGCAGAGAGAATCTAGTCTTGGTGAAAGCATTTGTTCCCTATCTTCTCTTAAATTCATTTCCTATTGTGCTCAAGGCCATGAATGTGCAGAGTTCAAAACTATTTTGAACAGTTTTCCACAAAATTACCTATATATACATAAGCTATTTTGCACTCTTTTCTAGAATTAAGGCAGAGGGTACAAAACTTATTCTTTAACTTTCATTTTCACCTCCTATTCAGTTTTTGAGATTGGGCACTCTTTTCTAGAATTAAGGCAGAGGGTACAAAACTTATTCTTTAACTTTCATTTTCACCTCCTATCCAGTTTTTGAGAATAAGATGTTAGCAGCAGTGCTGAGAACAACAAAATCTGTTCTAATTTTATGAAGATTAACAAAGACTCTAACCCCACACATTCAAACAGTTAAATAAAGTATAGCTTATTTGAAATGTGCTTGATGCTGCAGTCTTCTGTCTAGGTACTTAAGCTATTTGTATATTAGACTATTTTTTCTCCTTGGATATTGAAAAGAAATAACATGGATTTAATATACTCAATAAGCAACCATTTGACATTGCCTAAATCTCATGCTTTTCTAACAGTTTACTTAACTTACTCTTTTTTCTTTCATAATCAATATTTTTTATTATGATGTGAGGGTACAGTTTAAGGGTTAGGTGTACAGGTACGTTTCATTCAGGCACCCTATTGATAAGAGGTGCTTTCCCATCCCCAGACAGATATTTGCTCGTTAATCCCATCTCCCTCCCCTCCCCATCGTTTCCCACTACTGTCAGTCATTTTCTTATAGTATTAGGTTGGATGTTCAAGGTCCATTATATGAGTGAGAACATGTGATACTCGGACCTTTGTTTTTGTGAGAGGTCACTCAGTATTTTAGACTCTAGTTCCATCCAGGTTGCTGCAAAATTCATGATTTTGTTCTTTTTTATGGCTGCGTAGTATTTCATCGTGTATATGTACCACATTTTAAAAATCCAGTCCTCTTTTGATGGGCAGCACGGTTGCTTCCAGGTTCTTGTTATTGTGAACAATGCTGCGATAAACATATGTGTGCGGGTGTCTTTTTTATAGCATTCTTCCAGATATATTCCCAGTAGGGGGATTGCGGGGTCGTATGGGAGGTTGATATTTAAAGCTTTTAGGAATCACCACACTGCTTTCCACAGAGGCTGCACTAGTTTGCACTCCCACCAACAGTGTAGAAGTGTTCCCTTTTCTCCACACCCTCTCCAGCAGCGTTACTCTTTGAGTTGTTGATAATTGCCATTCTGACTGGAGTTAGGTGGTATCTCAGTGTGGTTTTGATTTGCATCTCCCTGATGATTAGTGAGGTTGAACATTTCTTCATATGTCTGTTGGCTGCTCGGATGTCTTCCTTTGTGAAGTGTCTGTTCATGTCTTTTGCCCATTTTATAATGGGGTTGTTTTTTTCTTTGCAGCATGTTTGAGTTGCTTGTATATCAAAGATGTTAAGCCTTTGTCTGACCTGGTGTTGGCAAATACTTTTTCCAGTCTGTAGGCTGTCTCCCTGATCTCTTGATGGTTTCTTTGGCTTTGCAGAAGCTTGTCAGTTTAATAAGGTCCCACTTGTCTATCCTCTCTCTTATGGCCTGTGGGTTTTGGGTTTTGTTCAGGAATTGGAGCCCAGAACCAATTTTCATGAGGGTATGTCCTTCATTTTCTAAGGTTCTTATGGTTTGAGGTTTTACATTTAGGTCTCTGATCCATTTGGAGTTAACCTTTGTGCATGGGGATAGGTAGGGGTGCTGTTTCAATCTTCTACATGTGGTCAGCCAGTTTTCCCAGCACCATTTACTAAATAGGTTCTTCTCTCCCCAGTGGTAGGTGGTGGAGGCTTTGTCGAAGATGAGTTGGTTGAGAAATTGAGGTTTTGCTTCTGGAATCTCAATTCTATTCCATTGATCTATATGCCTATTCCTATACCAATACCAAGCTGTTTTAATGATTGTAGCTTTATAGTAGAGTTTGAAGTCTGGTAATGTGATACCACCTGCTTTGTTTTTTTTGCTGAGGATTGTTCTGGCTATTCTTGGATGTTTGTGTTTCCATATGAATTCCTGCATTGTTTTTTCTAGGTTTGAGAAGAATGTTGCTGGTAATTTGATGGGTATTGCATTGAATCTGTATATTGCCTTATGTAAGATGGACATCTTCACAATGTTGATTCTTCCAATCCATGAGCATGGGATATTTTTCCACTTGTTTGTGTCATCTTTGATTTCTTTGAGCAGTATTTTGTTGTTTTCATTGTAAAGGTCTTTCACATCTCTGGTTAGGAAGATACAAAGGTATTTCATTTTTTTGGTGGCTATTGTGAACGGAATTGTGTCTTTTATTTGGATTTCTGTTTGTTTATTATTGGTGTAAAGAAATGCCATTGTCTTTTGCACATTTATTTTGTATCCTGAGACTTTGCCAAAGGCCTTTCTGAGTTTAATGAGGTTTTTGACAGATTCTCTTGGGGTTTCAAGGTACACAATCATATCATCTGCAAAGAGAGATAATTTGACTTCCTCTTTTCCTATTTTGATACCCCTGATTGCCTTCTCTTCTCTGATTGCTCAAGCCAGGACTTCCAATACTATGTTGAACAGGAGGGGTGAGAGTTGGTATCCTTGTCTTGTTCCAGGTTTCAGGGGAAATGGTTCTAATTTTTGCTGTTTAGGAGTATGCTGGCTGTGGGTTTCTCGTAGATGGCTTTTACTATTTTGAGGTATGTTCTCATATGCCTAGATGTTCGAGGGTTTTTATCAAGAAGTGGTGCTGGATTTTATCAAAAGCTTTTTCTGCATCTAATGATATAATCATGTGGTTTTTGTTTTGACATCTGTTGATGTATTTAATTACATTTATGGTTTTATGAATGTTGAACCAGATTTGCATGCCAGGAATGAAGCCTACTTGGTCATGGTGGATGATTTTTGAGATGTATTGCTGAATCCGGTTCGCTAGGATCTTGTTGAGAATTTTAGC
>NW_007253860.1:445307-447167 GCF_000164805.1 Carlito syrichta | reverse complement strand
CTGGATTCTTCTGCTGAAATTAGGGTTTTTGTGGTCTTGCTTTTCCAGCTTCCTTAGGGGGCTTGTTAGGTTGTTAGTTTGTGCTCCTTCTATTTTCTTCATTTGTGTTTGTAGAAATATAAATTCACCTCTTACTACAACTTTTAAGGCATTCCAGAGATTTTGGTAAGATGTTTCTTCATTTTCATTTGTTTCCAGATATCTTTTGATCCCTGTTTTGATTTCTTCATTGACCCATAAGTTGTTTAGCATCATGCTGTTTAGTGTCCATGTCTTTGTGGGTTTCAGCGGGACTTTGTTGGTGTCAATGTTTATTTTTATTCCACTGTGGTCCGAGAAGGTACATGGTAGAATTTCGGTCCTTTTAAATTTGCATATGCTTGATTTATGGCCAATTATGTGATCGATCTTAGAATATGTTCCATGCAGTGCTGAGTAGAATGTGTATTCTGTGTTCTTTGGATGGAGTGTTCTGTAGGTTTCAATTAAGTCCATTTGGTCCAGAGTCATATTGCAGTTCCGAATCTCCTTGCTGATTTTTTGTCCTGATAATCTGTCTAGGGTTGTGAGTGGGGTATTAAAGTCCCCAGTGATGATGGTGTTAGAGTCAATATCTTTCTTTAGTTTTCCTATAAGTTGCTTTATGAAAGTTGGCGCACCTATGTTGAGTGCATATATGTTTAGGATAGATATTTCCTGTTGATGGAGTGAACCTTTTATCATTATGTAGTGGCCCTCTGTATCTTTTTTAATTTTTGATAGCTTAAACGGTATTTTGTTTGAAATTATGATCATGACTCCTCCTTTCTTTTGTGTTCCATTCACCTGAAAATTTGTTTCCCATCCTCTTACTTTGAGTCTGTGTATGTCCTTTCTAGTGAGATGGGTCTCTTGAAGGCAGTATATTGTTGCCTGGTGATATTTTATCCATTTTGCCATTCTATGCCTTTTCAGTGGTGCATTTAGTCCATTCACATTCAGGCTAATTATTAAAATGCAGAGTTCATCCCTATCATAGAGTTCTTATGGTGTTGTTGTTCTTCCACTTGGTTCTTTTTTGTCTTTCTTTTGGTTTTGGGGTTGGTTCATGTATATTTTATTCTATTCCCTGTACTCTTTTGAAGAATGTTATTCTTTTTTTCCTTTTCTTCTGTGTTTAGTACTTTCTTAAGTGTTTCATGTAGAGAAGGTTTGGTGGCAGCATAAGTTCTTAGGGATTGGATATCTGGGAAAGATTTTAATTCTCCCTCGCTGATGAAGCTTAGCTTGGCCAGGTAAGTTATTCTTGGTTGAAATTGTTTATGTTTTAGGACTTAGAAGATAGGGCTCCAATCTCTCCTAGCCTGTAGGGTTTCTGTAGATAAATCTGTTGCTATTCTGATTGGTCTTCCATGGTAGGTGGTCTGGCCTTTTTCTCTTGCTGCCTTTAGGATTTTTTCTTTTATACCTACTTTGTTTAGGCGAATTATTATGTGTCTAGGAGTTGGTCTTCTCATTTGTCGTGTTGCAGGGGTTCTCTGAATCTCTTGTGTTTGCATTGTTGCATCACTGATTAGATAAGGGAAATTTTCTTGAATGATCTCATGGAAAATTTGTTCTAGTGTGGTCTCTGTCTCTCTTTCTGCCTCAGGTATGCCAATTACTCTTAGATTTGGTCTCTTGAAGTAATCGCTCATCTCTTGAAGGTTTTGTTCTGTCTTTTTTAGCTTGTTTTCTGTGTTTTTAAGAGTTTGGGTTAGTTCTATATTTTGGTCCTCAAGCTCTGAGATTCTTTCTTCTCCTTGGGTAATTCTGCTTTCCATGCTTATCAGTTTGTTATTTATTTCATTCACAGTATTCTTTATTACTGTTATCTCCGTT
>NW_007253860.1:434787-444927 GCF_000164805.1 Carlito syrichta | reverse complement strand
GGTGTATGAGCACACTGGAACCTATTTCCCTCTGCCTTACAATCTGTCCATTCAGCAGTATGTAGTCTTGGTTCTTGTGAGGCCTTGGGACAGCCAGGCTAGGTAAGAAGTTCATGCAGGGTGCAGGCTTTGTGCTTTAGCAAGCAGCAGGCATGGCTGCCTCTTGGGAAGTGCCACACTCAGCTCTGGAGCGCGCCAATGAGCGACTTCCCATCCTTGACGAATTTGTTGGTCTTCTCCAGCTCCGCTTCATGCGACTTGTGCAACTTGAGCGTCTCTTGGAAGTGCGAAACCCTATGGTGCCCATGGTGCCCGACCGGGGGACCCATCTGCCCTGGACCGTGGCCGCCTGCCATTTTATTAACTTACTCTTTAATCACTAGCTAAGAACGGAATGTTTCTCAGAAGTAGCTATTGATAATTGCTTTACAACCCCTCTCCCCAGTATGTTTTGTATTAATTAGCTTTTCCATTTCAAGTATTTGTCTCCACCCATAAGACCCAAGTTAACCAATCAGCCCTTTGTGACCTTTGTGACACAGATCCCACCACTATGTGATTAACCCACCCATCTGTCTGCTGTCTATCACCTGACATCAGTACCTGTGCTTACCTGCCCCTTCATGATGATAACATGGAGCAGACCACTACCCAATCACCTTAATGACCTTCCCCCATTAAAGGGAAGGATTAAAAGCATTCAACCTCAAGCAGCCAGCTGCCATTGCTTTACTAGACTCTGATATAGCCATTTGATTTTTGAGCTATAGTTGCCACCATGTTTCCTCAGCTTTGGCTCCCTTCCCTACCATGGGGAGGTAAATCTCTCTCTCTCTCTCCTCTCTCTTTTCTCTCTCTAATTTACTTTCTAAACAAACGATATTTTCTAATCTAACTTCTGTGCAATTCTTTGCATCTTTCACGTAACCCTGGATCACACACCAGATATATCCACACCCCCAAGGGTCTGACCTAACATTTTGGAGGCCCCTACTGGAGTATGACCTAACATTTTGGAGGTCCCACTGAGATTTACCACGTTCTCACTCTCTCATTCTCTCCCACCAAGGTTTGCCGCTCTCTTACTCACTCTTCTTTTTTCCAACCTTAGTCTTTCTGTAGAGAGAGATAAGGTGCTTGGTTATCTTTTCTCTGCTACTTGCTCTTGATTTTTTCATGGGTGGGTTAATCACATGATTGCTACATCAAACAAACCTCTCCCTGCCACATCAACCTTGTCCAGTACTAAGTAATATCTCTGATGAGTGTTAGGCCCAGGAAGAAGCAGCACTCACCTTCCCCCATCTGCCCCTCCACCCTAAATCCACAAATCACATACCAGCTTACTCGAACGTGCTGGCAGCTGCTGAGAAGGGCCAGACAGAAACTTTCCAGCCCATGCTGGATGCAATGCTTTGTCTCCCCTTCACTGCTGCCCCCAACACCCTCCCCAAATACAACACCCTAAAAAACACAAGCCTGCCCCTCCTTGGGTGCTATTACCCTGGCCCATCTTTCCGGACCACGGGACCTCGCCCGGGAGTTTCTCCCTCAATAAATGCTTGGCTTACACCAGCCCTTTTGTCCTGTGCCTCTTTTGGTATCTCCAAACGTTACAGTGAATCCAACTGCTTACCTGCTCCAGGAGGGATCCAGGAACAGCTCTAGGAAGCCATCCTTTCTCTTTCTCTAAGTCCATTTGGGAGCATGTTGCTGGGGCCCAAGGCTCTCTGTGGAAATCTTGGCCAACTCTCCCAAGCCCATGGTTTGAAGCAGCCCTGGCACTGCAGCCTAGGGCCTCGATGGTGAAGGGGCTATCTCTAATGGGTTGAGGAGGCAGAGTATGCTCTCTCTCACTCATTCTCACACCATGCAGGCTAATTCCACTATTCCTCTGTCTGGGACACTGAACTCAGGAACTGGATGGATTTTCTCTCTCTCAGGCCTCTTTCTCTGACACTGTTCTTAGGGCACTCTCTTTCTCTTTCCCTTCCTGGGGAGTGAATATGTTTTCCCCATTGAAACACATTCTAAAACATCTCGGGACCCTCTCACTAAAGAGGAGCATCTGCCAGAAGTGTCTTTTCAATACCAGCTAGGTGACCAGGAGATGGGCCCAAGTTGGGTCTCTTGCTCTGGTACGCTCCGTTAGCTTGACCTCTATTGTTGCCATGAGGGCAAAGGGTCCAAGGTTTTCAAAATGACACTGCCTGGACCTGTTGTTCTTCCTGTGATACACTCTTACTCCTTCTTGTGTTACTTTATTTCCTTCCCGCTTCCCTCTACTAACTCAGGCACTGTCTCTTGTAATCTGCTTTTGCCACTCTACCCTCCATCAGTTTCCCCTTTTACTCTTTCTTCTCTCCCTCCATCACAGTGGGTGACTCTAGCCTCCAACCTTCTTGACCCCTTCCCCCACTGCCTGATAACTCCCCCAACCCCAGGCAGCTCCTACTAGTGACAGCAAAGTCAAACCATTGAGGCTTCCACCCCCAAACCACCTGCACGCCTCCTCCAACCCACCCTTCTTCACCACATGTGCAGGCTTTACTGGTCTCCCTTCAGAGAGGTAGCCAGGATAAAAAGAAACTAACATTCATGTTTTTTATTCTATGATAAATCTTTCTCAATTTAGATCTAAGTGATGACTATTAGCCCTTTTCCCAGACAAAAGGAAAAGGATCACATGTTAGTTAGTCCTATTAAGTAACTGAAAAACAGTTGTCATTTTAATCTGCCTTTCCAATCAAACGCAAGTGCTTACTTCCAACTTTACCCTGTGCTAAAATATTAGTGCTAAATAACAGTGCCAAATAACGTCAATATTTGTTATATCAGGCTTGCTAAAGCTGTATTTATAAAAAGAAGTTAAGTCACCTTGCTGTGCCTGGCTAGCTCTCCTCCCCCCTTCAGAACAGGTAAAGTTTTAATGCTAGTTACTCCCTCCGTATACTTTGAGTAATCGTATTTCTATGAACTCACATAGACTACAGAAACGTCATATTCCCCTGTTGGGAGATATAACCTCCTCTCTTACTTTAGGAATATTCAGAGTTCAAATATAATAGGTGCCTTAGAAGACAATGCTTGCCTTCTCAGGACCTGCCCAACATTTCTTCTTCTACCAGATTCATCTGTAGGGGTAAATATCAACATAAACTGGGGAAGAACTGAGGCTACTAATAGAAAAGATATTACACATGGAAGCTCCTGCAAGAATGAGCTGACATGCACCTACAAGCATTGGGAGTTTGCCTGTGGATGGATCAAGGTAGTGGATTAAGGGAGTGGTTAAAATAAGAAACTGGATAAGGGAGAGTTGATATGTAGGCACTCTCCCATCATGCAGGATTTAACCTTTTGGCAAGGAGCCTGGAAAATGAGTCTAAGGCATGCTCTTTGCTGACTCATGGAAGCTTGGAAACATCCTTCATTAAATTAAGTAGAGATGCCAAAAATTTGTCTTGGAAGATGATGAAGCAAGGGATCAAAAGGCTTAGAAAGGTGGAAATGTTATAATGGGCTTACTATAAAAGGCTGAAATACCTATCAGCTGATCATGTTCCCAAGGAGGCCTGGAAGACACTGGCTAGCAAAGGGATTTTAAAAATGCCGTTAAAAAATATTAGTTGAGGTAGTTTATGTTAGGAGCTGCTGTTATAAAACTGAGCTCTCTGGTAGCAAGGAGACACAGATATCCAAAGAGCAGAGGCTAAGTGGCAGCACATAGCTGTCAGATGCAAAGTATGCATACTTACCCTCCTAGGCAGAAAAGTTGAAATGGCAGATCAAAGTAGTCTTAATTGCATGGATCCTTTGAAGTGGCTAATAGCATGTGGTGATTAAGGGGCAAGATATGTGGGCAATCAACAGGAGTTCTGTTAAATATACATACTTGAAAGAACTCAAGAATGAATAAGAAGACCAAAGACAGTCAGCACTCATGATCTTTTGCTCAGTCTCCAGATTCAAGCCAGTCCTCAGACCAAGCATCCATCAAATGAAAAGGAAACTAATGCACTAGTCACAGTTGGACCCTGTGACTCCATGACAAGTGTATCTGAAAGGACCAAGATGAGTGGCCATTTTAACACTGCCTAGTTCTGTGATAGTCTCTTAACATTACCTAGCTTGCCCTCTAATCAAGGACAGAACCAATTTCTCAGGGGTAACTATTGACAATTGTTTTATAACCCCTCCTTGGCTTGTTTTGTACTAATTAGTTTTCTTTTCCAAGAATTTGTCTAAACCAAGCTAACCTAATCAGCCTTTTGTGACCTACATGACAGACAGGCCGCATCACCATGGCAACAGTAATGTGATTAACCCACCTAACTGTCTGCTGTCAGTAACCTGATGTCAATACCTGTGCTTACCTGCCTCCTCAAGATGACCTGACACAGATCACCACCCAATCAATCACTTTAACTACCTGTTCCCATCAAAGAGAAGGTTAAAAGCATTCAACCTCAAGCAGCCATTTGCCATAGCTTTGCTAAACTCTGGTCTAGCCATGTGGCTCTTTGCACTATGGCTGTCGTGTTTTCCTAGCTTTTGTCCCCTCTCCTACCTTTGGGAGGTGAATCTCCTATCTCTCTCTAATTTACTTTCTAAATAAACTATATTTTGTCATCTAACTTCTGTGCCATTCTTTGCATCTTTACACACATCACTGGATCACAGACCCCCAGGTCGGATCTAAATTTTGGAGGCCCTGCTGGGATTTTGGCCTAACAGTGTCTAATAGTGGTTGCTCTAGTCTTTCTTCAGAATGCCTACAACCATCTTTGTGGTTAACCATCACTGAAGAAAGAGGGATATTAAAATTTTGAGGACTGTGGAATATATGAAGGGCACCCCTACAGAAAAATAGAATTTATTAATAAAAAATTGTGTATTTATTCTCACTTGCTTAAATTCAGTCACCTTCAAAGTACTCTCTATTTGGTGCAAGACACTTTTTCCACAGCTAAAAACAGGTTTTGAACTTAACAATTTTGATGCCTTTTAGTGCTTCTGCTGTTTTTTCTGCTGATTTTTGGTTCATCTCTTCCACATCAGCAAAATGTTTCCCTTTGATGATTTTTTTTTCACCTTGGGAAACAAAAAAAAAGTTGCTCATGGTGAGATTGAGTGAGTAGGGAGACTGGGGCATGAGGGACATGGCATTGTCATGGTGGAAGAACCAGTCACCTGTTTGCTACAACTCAGGATGTTTCTTCTGCAAATCATGACACAATCTTCTCAAAATTTCTAGATAAACACCTTGGTTGACCATTTGATCTGGAGGAACAAATTCCAAGTGTACTATAAGAGGTCCACCCTCCAAAAGATAGCTCCTTTTCTTTTTTTGTTTCCTCCCTCATAGTAGTATGTGAGTTGAAATGAATTTCCAGGGATCCAAAGCACTATGAGTGAACCCCTTGTCAGAAATAACATCCAGCAGTTAGGCAACCAACGGAGTACTGATCTAGATTCATCCCACGGTTCCCCTGGAGCCTTTAAATTCACTTCTTTTCTCTCCTTTTCCTCCTCTCTTTTTGTTTCCCTTTTTGAACACTCTCTGATGCTAGGCACTGAGAACTCGGAGATGAAATCCAGGCTTATCCGTCAAAGAGCTCAGTCCAGTGAAGAGAGAGACGAGTTGGTGAACAGCACATTGTCACAAGGCCCTCACAGAGGTGTGTATAGGAGTGTGTGGCAGCTCAGAGGAGAATCATTCAACTCAGCCAGGAGGAGGGGAAAGAAAGGACAGATTCTCAGAATTGATGATGTTTGCCTTTATGTTTGAAAGAAAAGTGTCATCAGGCAGAAAATTTGGGATCCCCTGTGTCTTACACTCACTTTCAACTGGGACTTGGCTTCCCTCAAGGTTAATCTCTTGGTACATGTTTCTAGTCATGTTAAATAGACATTTCATAGAAGAGCCAGCTGGTGTTAAACCAACCATGGGAACATTCGGACAGCTGTCATATAAGCAGGAATTTCCCCCTCAGGAGTTTGCATTCCAGAAAGTAATTGTCTTCTGCCAGGTTATTTCATTTCTCTCTCACGGATGAGCTACCATCCTGAAGCCTCCCAGAATATTGTAAGATTTGAGTAAAAAATTATTCTGGCTAGAGAAGCCACAAATACGAAAGAGTAGCTTTTTCAGAGGCCCAGATTCCTTCCCCTCGATTTCATCTCATCCCTGGAAAATAAATAGAGGAAAGACAAGGAATTTGCAGCCAGATTCAGGTCCACGTCTCTGTGCTACCAGCTTTGAGTTGTGGGAGCTTAGGTCAGATATGCATCCTCTGTGAGTATGAGAGGGTCCACCTCTTAGGAGTTGGGGAAAATTAAAAACACAGAGTTTATAAGGACAGGTAGACATCAGGTCCTCAATCTATTTCAGAAGTTGAGTGGCCATCTGAGGTCATCTACACTTTTCTTTGCATAAATCGTTGTCCAAATTCACATGGCTAGCCAGTGTCCATGCTAGGGATTACGTTTGGGTCTGCAGAACGATGAAGCAGAAGGCGAACTGTGGAGGAAGAGGTACAAGGGGGAGAACATATTTCAAATAAATATGTATTTAATAGGTAAGTTTATGGTCACAAACACAGCTGTGCATTGGTTAGATTGCTCAGGGCACCAATGGAAATAGGGGAAGATTCAGGGTCAAATCCTGAAAAGAATTTTCAGGGAGCAGAAGTGTGGCTAAGCTATGAAAGAAAGAAAAAAACATATGAATGGTAGATGAAGGAGTCTGCTGGTTAATCTATAAACAGGACTCAAAGAAAGCCAACCCCCTCTCTGCAGTCAGGCCAGACAAGGTGAAAATGGAAGGCTGGGAAGAGACAGGGGCCAGAGTGCAAAGGAGGATGTCTGCCTGACAGAGCCTGTGGACCACTGTTCTGTTCTGTTTCTTTATAAGCAGGAAGGTTGAGGTTCGAGCCATGTTAAGAGAAAAGGGGCCCAGACCAAAAATGTAGTGGCAGTGATTTTGGGGCCTCTCAAGAAAGGAAAGTGGTGTTGATGGCAAGTGATTCTCCTAGAATATGATGCACGAGGAAGGAAACACACTGTACACTATCTGGAAACACCTTACTGTATTATGTGATGAATTTATACATGTAAACATTTAGAAAAAAGTTGGTGTACAACATTAAAGTATTAAAAACTTAGCGATAAAAACAAATTAGAAAAAGGTTGACTATGCCTAATGATATAAATTGGCCAATCTCTTATTTAGATGTGGATTATCTTTATAATTCTTTCCCTTGAATTGATGTGTTGGTATAAATTTGAACAAGAAACTGGAGAGATGAGGAAGATGGAAAGACTAGATGGTGAACAGATAACAAAATAAACGAAGACCATGAAGCATGTGGAGGGACAGAAACAGGAAGAAGGAGACTTGGGGACTGAGTAAAGAAAAAATGACTTGACATTAGACAGACTGATTCAGTTTAGAACAGAACTAGAGACGACTTGAGGAAGTGAAGGGAGGATTCACTTAGGCAGAGCTGGGGAACAAGGAACAGAGACGGGGTTGGTGGAGCTAGGGAGAGTGTGTGCATGAAAAATCCAGGGACGCTAGCTTAGTAGTCTGACATTGCCACAGAAAAGTTGGGAACAGAGGGATAGGATTGGAGTGTCTCTAAATACCATAGATGCTGCCAAGCTGTTTAGGAATGAAACTCAGCTTTTAGCAATAACTACCACTGTTATTTACAACACACCTCTAGCCCTCCTGTTGAAGGCATTGCATGCATTTTTTTTTTTTGAGTTGGAGTCTCCCTCTGTCGCCCAGGCTCGAGTGCAGTGGCCGCTCCCACCACCGCAGCCTCGACCTGCTTGGTTTAGCGATCCTTCTGCCTCAGCCTTCCGAGTAGCTGGAACTACAGGCGCGCGCTGCCACGCCCGGCTAATTTTTTGTTTATTGTAGAGATGAGGTCTCGCCAAGTTCCCTGGGCAGGTCTCGAACCCACGGGTTCAGCATTTTTTAAAATTGTATAAATTTATGGAGTAATGTTGTTTCATCCATAGATTGCGCAGTGGTGAACTCAGAGCTTTTGGAGTGTCCATCACCAGAATAATGTACATTGTACCCATTAAGTAATCTCTCATAAACCGCCACCTCCCACCCTCTCACCCTTCTGAGTCTCCACTGTCTATTATTCCACACTGTACATCCATGTGCACACATTGTTAAGTTTCCACTTGTAAGTGAGAACATGTGGCATGTGTCTTTCTGTGTCTGACTTATGCCACTTAAGATAATGGCCTCCAGTTCCATCTACTGCATACATTATTTCTAATACCCATAATGACCCATAAAGAAAAGGTTATTATCTCCATTTTACAGGTGAGCGTGAGGCCCACCGAGGTTAAGAATCATAACCCTGAAAGTGACAAGCTGTATTTCATCTTGGGTCTGTTCTTTCCAGTCGATGCTACTTCGAGGTGCTCACAAAGCATTGCCAACACACTAACCGAATAATAAGGACTATGCTTAAGTGTATGTGGCTGATGCTCTGATAAACGAAATAGCCACCCTTTGAAAATATGCTGAATTTGCAATTTTGTATTGTATGGATTTTCTCAGTGAAGGGATAGTAAAGGGATTCATTTTGTGACTATTAGTGTCGAGTAAGGGATTGTCAGAATTTGCTGGGATTTAAAGGGGAGTGTTGTAAGTGAAGGAGTTTGGTGGCCGCTGCATGCTGCCTCTTGCGGGCAGTTGTGTCCTGGGTCATATTAGCCCAGGTGGTATATAATTTCCAGGATAGAGAATGCTGGAAGATGGCGACGGCATAGATGGATCCACGAGACTCTCCGAACGTGAGTTCCCAAAAAGACTCTTACTTTTCTTCCTGCACCCCCTGCCCACTGCCAGTCACACTGGTACGAGGCCTGGGGACCTTTGGTCCCACGCAGGGCCAGATATTGTGGCCCGATTGCATCTGCTCCACTATATGTGATTCCAGCCAGCTGAGGAATCCAGAATCCCGAATCCCAGCTCCCTCCCTGGCTACATCGTCATGACCAGCACCCAGCAGCAAGCTGCTGGTCACCTAGGGAGGCTTTGGGCACCCGCCCCTCAGAGGTACCGGTCCCATTTCTGGCTGAAGTGCCCTGTGAGGGACCCAGAGACACCACCTGCCCTCTGGAGCTTTGGAGATCTGAAGCCCCGGGCTCACCCTGGCTGAGGCACTCAGCATGCGACCACAAGCCTGTGTAAGGGAGCAGAACCCCAAGCTGGTGTAAGTTGCCAATCGGAGGCTTCCAGCTCCAGAGGAGGGAACACCCGACCATCTCCTCCACCCCAGCCTGCTGGTGGCACCCCGGATCCAGCGCCCAGCTGTGCAGCTTGTCCCGCCTAGAGACCCACATAAGCATCCCTAAAAGTGAAAGTAAAACTACCACCTCTGCCATTTTCAAGGCATATTTGCATCACATCGCCCTGCCCACCTGTCAGAGCCTCCACCTCGGTTCCCACGGTGACATTGTTAAACAGGAAACAAAACCCCTCCCCTACACTGAACAGAAACCAGTGTCACAGATCTCCCAGGCAGCAGGGTAGCTGCCTGCAACAAAAACAGAGGGGAGAGGCTGGAGATTAGAGCTCAAGGGACTTTATCCACTAAAGGACGAGAGAAAAATCTACACAAATGAAGAAAGACCAAAGGAAGAATATGGGTCTCTCCTAGACTCCTGGGAGGGCAGACACTGGGAAAACTGACTTCAGAATGCAAACAATGAAAGACCCCAGATTGACTGGTCTCAAGGTACAAACCTAGATATCAAGACATTAATGGAGAGATTAAAAAGAATTGAGGAGACTCGAGAAGAAACTAGAAAGGAGCTGATATCTGAGATAACAGGAATAAAGAATACTGTGAATGAAGTAAATAACAAACTGATAAGCATGGAAGCAGAATTACCCAAGCAGAAGAAAGAATCTCAGAGCTTGAGGATCAAAATATAGAACTAAACCAAACTCTCAAAAACACAGAAAACAACCTCAAAAAGACAGAAAAAAGCCTTCAAGAGATGAGCAACTACTTCAAGAGACAGAACCTAAGAGGAATTGGACTTCCTGAGGCAGAAAGAGAGACAGAGAACACACTGGAACAAACCTTCCATGAGATCATT